>NC_092564.1:24838483-25100983 GCF_037975245.1 Apostichopus japonicus | reverse complement strand
ATTGGTGGAAGAGCATGGTCTTCAAGGGTACAGTACATGCTGAATTACGGAGAAAGCTGATCATGTATGCACTGCATGCATGTAAACTTACACTAAAAGAGGGTACTTATCGGGCTGTGCACGCGTGGTACAGTAATACTTCAGTATCCAAATTATGGTAAAGACCAAGAACATAGGTTCCAATTCCGTACGAAAATCGCTGTATGAAACACGGACAACAAAACGCACAATGTTGGCACTTTGGATGGTAGAATGAGAAGGGCATAGACCGGGGGGGGGGGTCCGGTCATAGAGGACGCACAGTGTTAAATGGTTACCAGTTCATTCTAGGCACGGTAGAAGGAGAGTGCTAAGGTTGTGGGGAGACAGGTAAGCGAGGAACGAAGTATATTCAGCTTTACTAACTCTCAGCAAAAATGGGATCCGGAAGCTCCTTACGTTCTCAAATTATGTGAACAAGGCTTTCTTCATTGCAGACTACTAGTGGTATCGCTGTATACAGTTATTCAGCCAGGTGTATTCAGTAGCAGCTCAATTGCCATAAATTACACAACATCCTCACTACCTAGAGCTATGACTGAGAGCAGTTTAGACATTTGGTCAGCGATCCTGTATCAAGGGTGATTTATTACAAGCCTCTGATTTATAAGCATAGACATATAAATTAGTAAGATTTAAGATTAAAGATGTGTGTTTCATGCACCAAAATAATGCACAAAAATGCCTCAGAATGTTCTCTCTGAAACAATGACAAAAAAGGTGAGGCTACAACAGTGTTTTATAAACAAATCCATCTAGTACCCAGCACTGGTTTCCTAAACTTTCTACACAATAGCCTAACTGATCTGGCAGCAGAAGCAGAAGAAAAAAAAAAAAAAGAAATAAATTTATAAAAAATAATGTTTCCGTTTCAACATCGTCGTCGTCAACTTCAATATCTCTAGTACCTACTGTACTTACATAAAAACACGATGGCAAAATGGCCTTGCCATTCAGCAGACTGACAAGTAGGCCAGACTGATCCAGTTAATTCCTAATATGCCACCTGTTAAGTCACCTACCATCTTTTTTTTTTTCATGTATTGAGCTTAAAACAACGATAAACTCTGCTTCTTACTGATCGAGAAGTGTCACATAAAATTATGATGGGGTGATTTTATTTTATTAAATGTTGTCTTTCTTTCAATGTTTTTGCCACAGAGAGAAAGCAAACTAATATAATCATACCGTCTGTGAAACCTTTGGAAAGTGAAACTGACAATTTCAATCTGCATGGACGTACCCTGGGGAAAGTACTCTTTAGCTATGCCAGCCTACTACACTGCATTGATGATGGGTGTGTTTGTCTCTCTTATATATATAGTTTACTAACCAGGTACCTAGATAGAGAATCAACTGAAAAACTTGTCCATGCTACCATTTCTAGTAGGCTTGATTATTCAAACTCTCTTTTATATGGAGCAACCTTGTAACAACTTGCAAGATTACAAAGGAATTCAGAATACAGCTGCTAGAATTGTTACTGGATTACCTAGATTTAACAGCACAACCCCTACACTAATCAATCCACACTGGCTTCCAGTTAACCCTCGGATTGACTATACAATTCTGATACTGGTGTTCAGGGCATTAAAGTATGGTACGCCCGAATATCTTCACGACCTTATCCAACTTACTGTTCCTGTGACACGCACGAGAACTTTTGGTGATCGCAGTTTCTGCTATTCCGCCCGCATCGAAAAACTTGTAAAAAGGACGAAACATGTATATAAGGGAGAGAACCCCCTAACCGCGAACCAGCGGAGGGGGGAACAAGGCTACGAGGTACACCCCAAGTCATGAGACTCAGGGAGCGCACGTAGCAACAACTGGAGGAAACATGAAAATATACAACAATATATGAAATCAAGGATACTCCCGTCTTAACATGAAAAACAACGAAACGAGCCGACTATCTCGATTGGTTAGGAGATATCGGAACGTGGCTACAACTACGCTACAAAAGTGAAAACCCACACTGAAAGCGTAAAAATTAACGAAGTATATGAAGCAAAACATCTTATGTTAAGTAAGAAAAGCTGAAACACATGTACATACGGAAAAACATGCCTATCCGCGTAAACAAGGCGGTATAGGCAACGCTACAAATTACGCTACAAGGGGAAAACCCACACAAAAGCGTAAGAAGTAACGAAGGTACATGAAACAAGCAAACATATTATCTTTTAAAGTAAGAAAAGCTGAAACATGTACATACGAAAATATATGCCTATCCGCGTAAACAAGGCGGTATAGGCAACGAACGAAGTAGTCTCGCAGAGCTACTACCTGTTACCCTAAAAACGTTACGTAAGAAAAAACGAACGCATGGGCGAGAGTGTACACTAAAAACAGCCCCCAAAAACACCCTTCCCTACAAGAAAAGGATACTTATCAGGCTGGAAAAGATCCTTGGAAGTGCAGAAGTCCTGATAGGAAACTTCTAGAGTATAAATCCAAGGTAATCCGGGCGAATTTCGCGAAAATTTTTCTAACTCCGAAAAACACATTGAGACACTTTGTGGGTAGAAAAATGAAGGAAGGCCATTTGGGCCAGTGAGGGTGTACAGTGTTAAAAGATTACCAGGGCATTCTAGACACGGTAGAATGCGGTGCATAGGTTGTGGGGAGACAGGTAAGTGGGGAATGAAGTAAATTATACAATTCTGATACTGGTGTTCAGGGCATTAAAGTATGGTACGCCCGAATATCTTCACGACCTTATCCAACTTACTGTTCCTGTGACACGCACGAGAACTTTTGGTGATCGCAGTTTCTGCTATTCCGCCCGCACTTATGGAATTCTCTGCCAGTCCATCTGCGGGAAATTGATTCACAATTCAAACATGCTTTTAAAACTGATTTATGTTCTTTAATGCTACACATTATCTGTAAAGCGCATTGAGCAACCTTTTGGTTGGATTCTCCTCTATATAAGACTAATTATTATTATTATTATTATTATTACTTCAGTAAGCCGGGTGGCTGGTCACAGAAGATACACAGACTACTGCTGGCTTTGCTACAGTATATTGTTACTCCTGTTATTCTTGTTGTGCGGTTCATCTTACTCTTGCTGTTCTGTTTCAACCATGAATACCCAATTGCATTCTGGGACAGCAGTTTCCATGGAAATTAGATATTATTGCACACTTTTTTTTATTTATTTAATTCCTTATGATTTGCATATAGGCATCATCCAGTTGATAATTAATTAGGCAAGTCAGACGTCTATACCGTTTCTATGTTTCCAGGGGTTGTGTACAGGTTGCAGAAGGAAACTGCTTAAATTTGTCAAGTAAGCCCTCTAGACAAATTGTGAGATGGAGGGGTTCCTAATAAATAGAAGCAAACAATCTGATTATCTCTTTCAATTTAATGACCTAATCTCACTTCCTTACAATTGAATGCTTATGTTACAATAGAAAAGAAATATACTGAAACGATTGAGGCATAAGAAGCCTAAAGCATACTGACGCATACTAACACATACTAACGCATACTAACACATACTAACGCATACTAGTTAACACATACTGACGTTAAAAAGTGAAGGAGACTTTACTCAATAAATCAATTAATTAATTAAACATCAGTTAGGGCATAATGGTTATTTGTTTTCACAAACATAATACAGTATTACTTATAAGTAAAAAACGACACATCAAATACACAGAAAATCCAAAACACTGCAACAACAAACACACAAGCCAAATCCAACGGACATCTGGCAAAGGCACTGCGTGTTATCCAAAAAATCAGTCAACTATTTGTAAAATCAACGAAAGAAATTTTATCCCTGCAAATGTAAAAACTGTACATGGTAAACAGCGAATCAAATGTAATTCACCTCGCATGAAGAAGGCGCATCAATTGAACTGATATATATTCAACCGTAAGGACGAACTCTGAAGGACATGTTCCGATCGAGAAAACGCATGTTGGCACCTTAAATGGTAGAATGAGAAGGAAGGGCAACGTCCGGGAAGCCAGTCATAGAGGGCGCGCAGTGTTAAAATGTGACCGAGGACATTATAGGCATGGTAGAATGAGGTGCTAAGGTTTTGAGGAGACAGGTAAGCGAGGAGCGAAGTAAATTGATATATTCAACATTGAAGAGCTTTACCTATAGTAACTATTCAAGATGGAACCCATTATATGTCCATTAACAATGTGTCAACTCTTATGCAAGTGACGATTAGCTGCACAAACTAAATGCGATATTTCCATGATTGTAAATAAACCGCAAAGATTTCCCTTCAGACATGTTGACCAAGATGTGGAATTAATCTCAAATGTTGCCGTTGGCAGTGAGACTGCCTCCATTCTTACAGATTTACTGACACAACAATTCAGTCATACAGTACTTCCAGTTCGTAGTTCTACGGATACAATTGATTTAAAAATAGCTCACAAATAGTCCCAGCAACGATTTATTCTAAAATGGCAGTATATCATATGTGTAACACACTGCAAACATGTATTAAAAATATTCCACATTGTACAGCCCACCTGCCACATCCTGCTCCACTGTGTGTGGGCTTATATATGCAAACTAAGCCTTGATCGCAAAAAACTTTGTATTTATATGAAAACGCAGCTTTGCAAAGCTGTCAAGGGCAAGGCTGAAAATTGTCCTATTGCTGGGTCTCAGATATCTATCTATCTGTCTGTAGGTGTATGTATAGACAGACATTAATACTTGTTCGTAAAAACCAGGAGTATCTTTGCAGATTTATGACCATAATACAACCGTACAGTGAAAATGAACACTTTCACAAATTTAACATGTAACCATCATGGACAATCCTTAAAGGATGACTTCATGCAAAAAAATTAATTTAGATACAGTATGTTGTCGTGGTAGACTGACATTACAAAGCACTACCAAGAGCCCAGGTTGTATTGTTATGAACCACTTCTAAGGTTTGAGAAAATGACCCAGGTTTAAACAGCTGAGATTGTTCATCAGTTTTAAAGTCTCAACTTGTGTTTGCCAAATTTTAACTTCGACCTTTCCAGCTTACTGCCCTAAAAGCTCAGTGAAAACAACAACGAGTTATGCAATTTTCATGTTAATAACCATTATTTTTATTGAGTTATCCGTCGTTAAACATTTTGAGCTGAATAAAATTTGCCAGATTGTTAAACGAAGTCCGTACATTCTACAAACTTCAATCAAAATATGCAAGGCCCGCCCCAACAGATCATAAGCTAATCAAATCTTTTTTGTTTAGTTTACGACCGTTAGGCCTGTGTGCTAGCCTATGTTAGGTCCATATTTGCATAGTATCTTTTTTTTGGTCTTACCGATGTAGCTTGCAAAATTGTGGCATTTCCTTCCATTGCAAAGAATAAACAGGTATTTTCAGACATTTCCTCCATGAAATTAGGTAAGAAAAGAGGACAATACTAGTAAATATAGGTTTCATTTGTGTAATGAATATGCTGATATGGGCGGTCGCAGTGATTTTACAGTAAATCGTTCGCGCCATAAAGGGCAACAGAAAACAAATTTCTTTCTTTCGATTGCGACAGCTTTTCTCCATTAAACCCACCTGGTCAGAGTGCATAATTTAGAATAAGAAACATTGATTCTGCTTCGGAAGTTTGTTTTCCGAAATTCATCAGCAAACATGTACTGTATATTGAGACTTTAAGTGACTGAGTGACAGTTTTAAGTGACTTATTATACACAGACCATTAGGTCAGATGCTCAGATGCAACACAAAAAACTTGATGGGGAAAACAAACCAACCAATTTATGGTCTCAAATGAAATACTATACATGTATCACAATTTCTTCATCTTCAATTTTAGCCTTAAAGGAACATTCCAGAGGTTAAGAGTATTTCAATAGGGAATATCTTGAACACCGAAATAGCTTTAGAAACATTACCAACAATAAACAAATTCTTCCTTTTCCTTTACTGCTTGGACTATAACAATTTCAAGACTAACATTGTGCCTACTATGTGAAAATCATCCCGGGTATAAAAGGAAGTATAAAGAATCCATCTACACAAATATCATGGTTTTTTTTCATTACTGTAACATCACTCTCTGCAATTTAACAAAAAATTTAAAACTCAAAATTTGAAATTTATGATTAATGTGAACTACACTTTTCCTCATTAAATTTACAATTTAATTAAATAATGAGTTTGGCTAGATTCTACACAAGTTTTCTTGACGGGCAATATCGATGGATGTTAAATGTTTTATGAATCTGGAGGTGCTTTGAAATCTTGTGAGGACTACAGACCTTAATTAGAGCATGACGTTAATTTCCTGCCTACTGTACTGTCTATAACCTGCTGTAGCGTGCGACTGCGCACAGATTGCAAACATTTTTATACAGGACGACAATGACATAATACCACATTCAGCCTAACATCTGCTGTCGTACAAATATATATGTCAGCAAACGAGCAAAAAGTTTGATTATTTGTTTGAAAACTGCAAGAGATGATCTGTTATTCTTCAGACAACCATCATCGAATGGCCTGCAAAACATTCACAGCAAAGCAGGTCTCTGCATGAACTGTGCCACTTACAGTAATCTACTTCAGTAGTACCTCAATGGTTAATTACTCAAAACAAAGCAAAGTGTCAGTACGTTTAGTGGACTGCATATATGATATTGTACCAAGCCTGCGTACATTATCATATAACAAACATTTCTCTTAGTGAGTAGTTTCTCTTCAACATGTTTAATGTGACATGATGATGTAATACTGTCATACTAGCTACAGTCAAGTATGTATACAGGCTACAGATAGTAGTGGAAGGTTGACTGTAGCTACAGTAACATATATATAAAAGTATACAGGCTACATATAGTAGTAGAAGGTTGACTGTAGCTACAGTAACATATATATAAAAGTATACAGGCTACAGATAGTAGTGGAAGGTTGACTGTAGCTACAGTAACATATATATAAAAGTATACAGGCTACATATAGTAGTGGAAGGTTGACTGTAGCTACAGTAACATATATATAAAAGTATACAGGCTACATATAGTAGTAGAAGGTTGACTGTAGCTACAGTAACATATATATAAAAGTATACAGGCTACATATAGTAGTAGAAGGTTGACTGTAGCTACAGTAACATATATATAAAAGTATACAGGCTACAGATAGTAGTGGAAGGTTGACTGTAGCTACAGTAACATATATATAAAAGTATACAGGCTACATATAGTAGTAGAAGGTTGACTGTAGCTACAGTAACATATATATAAAAGTATACAGGCTACATATAGTAGTAGAAGGTTGACTGTAGCTACAGTAACATATATATAAAAGTATACAGGCTACAGATAGTAGTGGAAGGTTGACTGTAGCTACAGTAACATATATATAAAAGTATACAGGCTACATATAGTAGTAGAAGGTTGACTGTAGCTACAGTAACATATATATAAAAGTATACAGGCTACATATAGTAGTGGAAGGTTGACTGTAGCTACAGTAACATATATATAAAAGTATACAGGCTACATATAGTAGTAGAAGGTTGACTGTAGCTACAGTAACATATATATAAAAGTATACAGGCTACAGATAGTAGTGGAAGGTTGACTGTAGCTACAGTAACATATATATAAAAGTATACAGGCTACATATAGTAGTAGAAGGTTGACTGTAGCTACAGTAACATATATATAAAAGTATACAGGCTACATATAGTAGTAGAAGGTTGACTGTAGCTACAGTAACATATATATAAAAGTATACAGGCTACATATAGTAGTAGAAGGTTGACTGTAGCTACAGTAACATATATATAAAAGTATACAGGCTACATATAGTAGTAGAAGGTTGACTGTAGCTACAGTAACATATATATAAAAGTATACAGGCTACATATAGTAGTAGAAGGTTGACTGTAGCTACAGTAACATATATATAAAAGTATACAGGCTACATATAGTAGTAGAAGGTTGACTGTAGCTACAGTAACATATATATAAAAGTATACAGGCTACATATAGTAGTAGAAGGTTGACTGTAGCTACAGTAACATAAAAGTATACAGGCTACATATAGTAGTAGAAGGTTTACTGTAGCTACAGTAACATATTAATCAAGCTGTACAGGCTACACATAGTAGTAGAAGGTTGACTGTAGCTACTGTAACATTTTAATAAAACTGTACAGGCTACAAATAGTAGTAGAGGGTTGACTGTAGCTACAGTACTTAACATATTAATAAAGCTGTACAGGCTAAAAATGGTAGTAGAAGGTTGACTGCAGCTACAGTAACATATTAATAAAACTGTACAGGCTACAAATATTAGTAGAGGGTTAACTGTACAGTAGCTGCAGTAACATTTTAATAAAAATGTATATACATGGACTAATTTGTAATTTGATGTTCCTTTTTCTCACAATTTGCAAAGGGCCATACTTCCCTGCCCATTACATCCCTTTTACTGTGGCCCCTCTTATCTCCATTTTTTTCAACCTTTTGATGTTTGCTGCAATGCCCTCAAAATTAATTTAATTTTGGCAGAAATGGTGATATGCCTCAAATCCATAGCCGTCGCATTAGGCCTATCACTAGGTTGTTACGTTGTAAACAGGTCTCGGAATATGGTCTACAATTTTGCTCAAGTCAATTATGCACAAGTAGATCGCAAATTTTTCATGTGAAAAAAAAACAATATTAGAGTAGTTTCTAGTTGTTATGATTTCTTTACATCAAGCTGGTAACATCCGACAGTAATTATATAACAAGTTACAATGGTACCATTTGCTGTTCAGTTTGATTGGCCTAAGCTTACATTTTCTAAGTTGAACTTGAATGGAGTTAAATAGGTAACGAATAAGGATGTATAACTTCAAGTTTGTAACATATCTAGTTGTTCATAAACGGAATAATACTGAAAATAAGTACAAAATAATGTCGGAAAGTAATGAATATGTAATTAAAATTTACACTTTGGTAAAGATTGAAGGATGGATGGTTTTGACTGATATACTTTTTGAGATGGATATTTTGAGTAACTATTCTTAGCACATTTCAAGCCATTAACAGGTTACATTTTTTTCTTTCCACGAAATTCCAGAGGTGATTTGGTACATACAAAAAGATACATAAGAGCCGTTTTTACAATGAAAGCAAAAGGAAACAGAGGAAAATCACAACAATAATTGTTTCTATCACATACTTTATTGCCGATTTCGTATAAACGGGATATTTTCTTTTTTCAAATAATCGGAATCGGCCCAATAATCGGTAATCAGTATTTGCTGTTTAAGCATTACAATGGTTTGAACATATAGTACAGACTACATGTATAACTAGGATACCAAGATAATTAAGCCAACTTGCATTAAATTAATTACTACAGAGTTACTGCATAAAAACATTTTACAATACTTTACATATCTTTGCTTTCAAGAGCAAAGCTACATAAATTCAAATCCAATAAAAAGCATCACAAGTGGCCTTCTTTGCACAATTCATCGAATCAGTCCACTGCAAAGTTGCTTTTGTTCACTGTTAAGTGAAAAATCCATCCCTCCTCCACTCTCCTTTGAACATTTCCGTTTTTCATAATCATTTTAGTCATAACAAGATAAACAGTGACAACTTTCTGGACACTCTCACAATTGTGCAGTCCTTGTTGTTTTCTAGTTCAGTGTTAATTTTGGTTTCTGCTGATACTTGTCTCCCTAGTCCCTCTCCCCCCTCCCCCATGTCCCCCTCCCAATGTCCCTCTCCCCCTCCTCTTGCCCTCAAAGTCCAAACAGGTAAACCTGATGTAGAAAACACGCTTCATTTTAGCATTCAGATTCCTAAACATGAAAGGGCATTGAAAACTGAACGAACCCTACTTTGACCAAATTCATTGAGGTTGGCAGTAAAATTGAGTTTGAACATGAGTGATGTTTGTGACCATTTATAAGACTTTCTAGCATATTTAGCCCTTGGCATTACTCATTACAGGTTTACAAGTCCAAGTAAACACTGTACTCATTTTCAAGATCACATCTAGAGGTGATCTCCACTCAAGTTTGACAATTTAATGTCTTAGAATATATATACAATTCCACTGAGTCCTGAATACATCTTGTTTTTGCATTGAGCAGGAAGTTTGATGACATTACCAAGTACCAAAACTTCACCATAAATCATGTTATATTCCAAGCCTCAAAACTCAGGATATTAACTGGCTGAATGCCAGTGAATAGCCATCCAATTCACATAGTATCATACAATAATATGGGTATCATAATAACATACAGTGATATAAAATATCTACAATAATATGGTTCAGACAGTACTACACATTTCACATAGTATCATACAATAATATTTTATTATAATAATAAAATATAGGTAAAACTTATAGTATTATTACATGGTACAATGATATATTATGATAAAATTTTATTGTAAAATTTTGTTTTTTTAATATTACAGTACAAAAGTATTGTATACTATCATGTGAATCGGCCAGACTTTCGATGTTTACCAGCAGGAACTTACATTTTACTGACATTAAGAACATTATATTTAAACAGGTAGGCTACAACAATCATCAGTAAACAGATCACATGATTTTCAATATGGTCGACAGCAATAGTATTATTAAGCCTTGTATTATAGTGCTTACTATCAGCAAACATTACATGGGGCTACTATCTGCATGTGTGCAGTAATTTGCCAGCGTGAACTTGACTTTAGCAAGCAGACTGTTTGAGCACTTAGCATTTTGTGGCTAACAAGTGGCTAACATCATGAAATTCTTGGCCCGTATATTCACACACATTTGAATACCCATAAATCCTACTGATCTATGATTTAACCCATTTGACTGCACTGAAGCTTTTAAATACGTACTAAATCACTCAATCTAGCACAGGGAAATTCTGCATCGCACAAACTAAAATGTTTTACCATTTCCATTGCTGCCAAGGTACAGCATGCATACAAACCACCACACTGTAGCATGCATACAAACCACCACACTGTAGCATGCATACAAACCACCACACTGTAGCATGCATACAAACCACCACACTGTAGCATGCATACAAACCACCACACTGTAGCATGCATACAAACCACCACACTGTAGCATGCATACAAACCACCACACTGTAGCATGCATACAAACCACCACACTGTAGCATGCATACAAACCACCACACTGTAGCATGCATACAAACCACCACACTGTAGCATGCATACAAACCACCACACTGTAGCATGCATACAAACCACCACACTGTAGCATGCATACAAACCACCACACTGTAGCATGCATACAAACCACCACACTGTAGCATGCATACAAACCACCACACTGTAGCATGCATACAAACCACCACACTGTAGCATGCATACAAACCACCACACTGTAGCATGCATACAAACCACCACACTGTAGCATATACTGTAGTACACATAACACTTTTGGTCAAGTTTTGGCATGCGCATCTATTCATACAGCGATGTTGCTGCCCTGCCGAGATACCTGTATGGTATCGATCACACAATCAGCTTTATATATATATACGATGACTTTTAACAATAACCTTCAGTGTAGACGCCATCAGTCCTCACATCACTACACACAGCTCTGTTAATCATATACCTAAGTTGATCAGACATAGTAAATTTCTACATCACCCTGCACCTATTCAGGCCTGAGGTAATTCAGACCTTTTCGAGGAGGTCCCTGGACACAAAATTAAGACCCTAGATCACCTGCAAATTAACCGGCTATCGACAACAGCCTAGGAGGGCAAAGGAAAAGGATATATAGTCAAATGGACTGAGCACTTCAGTCGTGTATGTACTGTACTATAGTGACAATGTTCATGCAAAAGTGTAGATTAAACTTTACTGCACGATTTGGGAAGTTGAACAGGCTCCACTGCAATTAACTCAGAATCTCTTCTTGCTCTCTCTCTCTAACAGAAATAAGAAGAATATATGCACAGGTATACCTGATAAAGGAGGGTAATTGATTGGTAGCCGAAGGGCATTCAATTTAAATGTAAAGTAACTACATATATTATAGCTGATGATCCTTGGTAACAAGAATGGGGGATACAGTGTCAAAACAAGATTCAAAATGTTGTTTGTCAGTTACGGAGGCTACTGCAGTGTACAGTAAGAAATGCAACACTAAAATCTACGAGATGATAATCGCTAGGATAGTGTTCCTTTACTATTAACTGTTGGTTTATGCAGCTTCTGTTCGGCAGTGTCGATACACACTTTTGTGGTGCACAGGTAGTCTGCATACTTGAACCAGCAGTGGTTTAAACTGAACATTAACTATATTTTCTGGGATTTCATACAGTAGCAAAAAGCTGTTTGGGCAGATTATGGGCAAATTGCACATAGAACTATTAAAAAAAACTTATGTAAAAAACTTTACTGGAGTGCGAATCAAGAATTTTTCCATGTTGAAAATTATGTCGATCACAAATATATCTATCTCAAACTGAGCGATTGAATAAAAAGAACGTTATCTGGTCCATATGTGGCACTTGCCAATTTTGTTGATTCTAGTCAACATTTTACGATCTTGCTTAATGGAGTTGATAAATGAAGTGTACCAACATATATCCATGAACAATAAATGCAAGCAGATGTTTTTAATTTTCCATTGTCACATGGAAACATTCCCAGCCTCCAAGACAAGATTGTGCATATCATCAGGTCTGTGTCTACACTGAGTACCAGCATGCAAATTATGGTACCAGCATCACAAAACCCTTTCTCAGTACTGGATAAGAGTTTACTATGTACAGTATAGGACCAGAAGCTGCTACCTTTACAACTTACATGCTCTCTCGTCTTCCTCAGAAAAATTACACGCGAGGTTCTCCCCTGCTTATAAACGTCATTTCTGTTAACTTTTATAATATCTACTGGGCACGGATCCAGGGTTTTACAAAAGGAGGCTCACTTCGTGGGTTCCCCCCTCCCCCCCCCCCCGCAGCTATGATTGTCGAAGGCACAAAGCATTGACAGGGGTTCTTAGGGGCCCTCCCACAGGAAAATTTTGAAATTGATCACAGAAAGATGTGATTTACTGGCATCTGGCAATCAAGATAAGTACACAAAAAACATTTTCTTGTGGTTTCATGCATTATTATATATTGTGACCACTCTGCAATTTCGGAATAGGCTAGCCAGTAATTACGATCGTGTATCCGTCAAAATGGCCAAGATTGGGAAAAAATCATGAGTATATGCATTTACCAATTAAGTTGATGCCTGAAAAGTGAAAACCCAATGATTGTGCATGAAGCACATACATATTTTAAGAGGGCTGTCATGTCTGATGGTCAGCATAAGTGCTGCATATCATGGCAAGACAAGAAACAAACGTTACTGCGTGCGAAACACACAAATAGTATTGTTGGCTTATACTTGGGTTATAAATGGCATATTTGACACGTACGTTTAACGACCAATAACAATGCATGGAGGAATAAACATGAGGGTATTGCCCGCAAAGAGAACGCAAAAATTTAGTAATTGTGTCTGATCTTTTGGTTATAAACACAGCACATTCGGTACAAATGACACAAAAATGCTGTGACAAGACAGGAAGGAACAACACTACTGAGTGTGTAGCATCTTGGTGGGGGGGGGAGCAGGGGGGTCCTTCTCCATAAATTTTTAAAACAAAAAACTTTTAGATGCAATTTTCTGGCATCTGGCAGTCAACAATACTACGCAGAGAAACATACTGTAGTTTTCACATGGTATCATGCGTCGTAATGCTCTGTTCTGTTAAACCCGTCATAAAAATAGAATGATAGGATAAGGTTAGAATGTGGGTTACTGTAAAGTTATTAAACATAACATACCGTATATAATATAAGGGCATCGACTACTCATGGTTGTACTAACCAGATCATCATATAAGTATGAACTTATAGTTAATGATGCCCATGAGTTTAAACAACAGATATATGTCATATATCATCATCATCAGATGATTAGATCATCCAGATAATCAGACAGTATGAACTTATAGTTAACAATGCCTAGATGAGTTTAAACAATAGAGATATACGTCAGGCATCATCATATAATCAGATCATCAGATCATCCAGATAATCAGGCAGTATGAACTAATAATTAATGATGCCCATGGGTTTAAACAACACATATGTATGTCATGTAATGTCTCAAATGTAAGTTCTAATGAATATATATTCTCTTTGCTGATGATACAAACATATTTTTTTTACAGGGAATGACTTGAAAGGGATCGAGGACACAATATGCTGTGAATTACCAGCTTATCATGATTGGTTTTTCTGCAAACCAAAATGTCACTAAATTATGTGGACAAAACCAATTACATTATTTTTATTATTAACAATAAGTAGTCAAAAATGATACTGTTATCTTAAATTAAACCACTAAATAATATTTGCATTCACAACTTGGTAGGTTTTAAGCAAAATTTCTTGGTGTCATTATCAATTCCAGATCAACTTGAATATATCATATTGACGATATTTCCAATAAGGTTGGTCGTTAAGGGGACTGGTATTCTATCAAAGTTATAACATTTCCTTCCAAAAAAAATGTATCGTTAGCTCTTTGAATCTTATATTGATTTTACCACAGTTGACATACTGCTAAACCTGCCTGGTCTGGTGCATATAATGTTCACCTCAACAAAGGAATACTTTAACAAAAGAAAGCAATTTGTCACTATGAATGCTAAACATATGGATCATACTAGTAAATTGTTTTCTCTAAATTTACTCAAGCTTGTTGATCTCATACATCATGCCAATATAGCTACCGTTTGCTTACCACCTGGTTCATAATCTACTTGTTTGCTTCTCCAAATTTGCTCAAGCTTGTTGATCGCAAACATTTTTCAAACAAATTTCTTTACCTACAGTACAATTACAAAATCCACAATTATAACACTAGGTCCGCTGATAACCTTCACACTTCACGTTTTAGAACTCATACTGCCAAACATTGTTTGAGAATACAAGGGGTGACCCACTAGACAAGCCTGCAAAGGTCTTCTTTTAGGTCACATCCTTCTGCAATATACATCAACATCATATTAACTTATACAGTACTTGTTCCATATATACTGAATGTAAATATGTACATAAAAGAGATAAATGAAATTAGGTCATCAGAAAGTGGATTCTTTAGCACAATCCGTCTGGGGTGGGGTGTGGCAAATATGCCAATGCCTTTGCTAGAGTCTAGACGAATATCCCGAATAAAATGTCCAAAAACACATTATGTCTGGCCACCTTTCCATTTGGCAGACATAATGTGTAGTAGGCAGGCCCGCTGAGTAAATATAATATAAATTTCCAGGGTGGGAAACTCCATACAGTGTTACCACTGTATTATTGCAGAGTAGTCAATCACTATGACCATTTATCTGACAAAATGGCTAACATTAATTCAGAAAATCCAAGTGCATGCATTGCTATTCTTCAAAGACCAAACGTTCAAGTCTAAATGGCTGATATTATGCCCCCTTAGTGTGACACACTAGGGAAGTATCTTCGTTCAACGATGTTCCGGATCGAACGGTGATTAAAAATTTTAAATGTTGCTTGTGAGTACACACATCTCTTCACTCTAATAAGCAAAATAGGTTATTTTGATTAAGCAATGCTTATTTCGAGGAAGTTATTTTTGTGACTTTACCATAATGTCCTTCAACAAAGCAATGTGATTGACTTGTACTACAAGAAATACAGGAACTGCTGGAAGGCACAGCTCGGAATATGGCTGTCATCAGTAATGGCTGTCATCAGTAATTTTCATGTAGTGTTCACACTACCGGAGCGTAATTCAATCTTACTTAGGCACAGTGTAAACGCGCATTCAAATGAACAAATCATAATTTATAATTCGACATTCTCAGTACAGTGTCTTAAGAGAGGAAAGTCGATGTTGTGCGGATATCATATCATACCTACCAGTGATATAGGCCTAAGTAACAGTCACATTGATAGGACATTTTAATGAACAAATAAGGGGCGGGAGGGGAAGGGAGGGGAGGGAAGGGGATAGAGGCATAGTTGGTAGAAAATTTTTTTTCCATCATTACAAATTAGCTATTTTGCTCCCATTCACTACAAGCTTTGACCATAGAGATATGGTGCACTTACCACTGTTGGGCCTCAATCCATTGGGCGCAGTAGTAACGGATCTCCATTGGGAACTGCATACTGTGGTAGAGGTTTTGTAGCTGTATCAGGGATTCACCCTGCAGCTGTTGTAATTTCATTATCAGTGACATAGCTCTCAGACCTTAGAGCTCTCATCAGTGGACAGGAACTTACAGTCAATCAACCTAGAGAAAGAAAAAGATACCATATAATGTCAACAATACCGAGCATACCCACCATGGTATATGAGGTATACATGCAAACAAGTATGTGAAGGTTATATACCCGATTACCTAACAGTACGAGAAACACACTGAAAGGAAATTGGAAGTTAAACAAGATCTTCTGGTGCCTTCAAAGTTGATTTCTTAGCGAAACGAGCTGGTAATGTTCTGAATCTTGAGGCTAAAAGCATATCCTCCTAACAAGTTTTCAATTGCGAGGATGTTAATGTTTTAAATTTTGCGATATCTGCAAAAATGATAACTGACGACAGCAGAATGGATACGGACGTCATCGGGGCATTTTATAAAAGATTAACATTAAATGATGATATGAAGAGTGGAGAGCACTTTAATAGCTCCAATGCAAATAATCCAATGTACCTGGTTTGAAGGATAAATCAACAAGATGATTATAAATAGACCAAGTGAAGCTCGCAGACCGCCTACTGTGATCCAACTTCCTGGAGTAGTTGAATGGTTTAGCCAGTCAAAGTAGTTTACAGTCAAATCGACCATGTCTCGAGTTAGGGGGATAGATATATTGAGATGGGGTTTGGGGAGATGGGACTATTTCAACTAGCAGTGTGGATGAAATGTATTCCTCTTCCAATATAAACTTCACATTGTTCGTCACCAGGAATTCTTTCCAACACGATACTGCAAGAAATGTCGTCACAGGATTGACGATAATAATTGCAAATCATGTGAAATTGCATATAATTTATCCACATAATAACTAACTGAAAAGTGACTTAAATCTTCTATATCAAGAAATCACATATAGGAAACAATGAAGCTGTTGAAATACACACATGATATGTAAAGTAGACACACATACAGTATGTGTAGGGAAAAGCAATCACCTGTATTGCAAACCACATGGAAAACATTCTCCACAGTTATATCACACAGACCACCTGCTGCTGTATATGATACAATGCATGTTATTAGTGACAATGTCATGATCAAAGCCAAAAGCAAGGCCCACGTTCAATTACTGTACAGCTAAATCCAACCAACTGCTTTCTATTTCAAAGATGATTATAACTGTCAAAGACAAAATTGATACTCAAAATGCAAAATGTAGTAGGGCAAGTGTAATTTTTCAATGTCCATAAAATACTGTAGCATTTAGGTATTGTAAATCTTCTAGAGAATTACAGAACTGTTTGTTTGTTCAAGAGCTAACTCGCCATGGCACTGTATATGTTAGAATGCAGTTGTTTATTTCCCTGCATGGTCTATCAAACAATGTTGATGCAATCACCACTGTGGTAAACAGTTCTATGAAAAAAATGATTTATTTGACTGTTATTCATTAGAATTAGGAAGAGCAAAATGACCGGGGAGCCGGTCATAGAGGGGGCGCAGCAGGGTTAAAGGGTTACCGAGGACTGGTAGGTGGTGAGGAGACAGGTAAGCGAGAAGCAAAATAAATTTCATAGTAAAAGGAATTCAAACTAAAATAATTAGTATTAAATAGAAAACTTGGAATAAAATATGCACATGTTCAACAACTAAATTGGGGCTTGTAGGAATTTTTGATAAGCCTGAGGTACTTCACGTGGTATATGAGTATAATTAGCTGTTGAATATGATCTAAAGGCCTGTATACTCAGAATACTAATTCTAAAGATTTCCGACGAAGATGCGCTTACCACATCCGATGTGACAGGGAGATTTGACAAAGGTCCTTACCTGCCCTAAATTGTCCATTCATAAAATTAAATGAAATATACTTGATAATTGATACTAATAATGATCATTTACTAAAAATGAAGAAAAAGGGGAGGGATTTCTTCCAGAACAAATGAAACAGTCATTCAAGATATTCCAAGAATAATATAAAAAAAATAAAAAATATTTACTGAAGCATTGGTTCCAGGAATATAAACCAAAGTGGTTGTTAGAAACCATTGATCACAAATCCATTCACCCTTAGCAACAAGGTTTATCAATTGGAATGTCAATTGATATTAAACTGACTGACCAGTACAGTTTCTTTAAAAAAATAAACGAACAATAATGCAAAGTTCCCTCCCACCCCATACGCACCTCCATACAAGCCCCCCTCCCAACAAATAACTACACAACTGCAAAGATGAATGGCCATTTATTTGTTTTACACATGAAATTTTTTCAATAATTTATGACAGACAAAATACATAAACAAAATTGATATGCAGCATGTATAGAGGAAACTGTTCTCTGGTATTTAATATTAATAAATACAATGTTATTTTAAGATGACCTTTAAGTTGTGGTTAAATTCTTCTATTTTCTTCCAAATATCCTTCAAGTGACATGGAATGATTTTTTAAAGGCAGGAAACCGGAGGGGAAGAAGCCATACACTATGTGTTAAAGGTTGGAAAACGTTTTCCACTAAGGGAAATATACTGTATGTCCATGTTGAATTTAATATGTTGTAGTTTATAATGATATTTCAGCTGACTACTACAATACCATATATGGACTGAAAGTAGCCTGCCTAGGCCAACTTTGTGGCTCCAATTTTGCAGACATTGCTAACTCACTAATTTATACCAACAAATGGTGCTAAAATGTGCCAAATCCAAGCCGTGACCTGCCTACTGTAGGTTTCCTTTAATTTTGGTTGATTGTGTATGGAAAGACCCACTATATCACATTCAAAGATAACTGTACAATTACAGTACCTGTTACTCATAAGAATTATTTATAGGGAGATGGGATGGGTATTATAATTGTTAATATTAATTTGTGGGGGGAGGGTGAGAGGGGGGTTTGAAAGGGGGAATGGACTGCTAACTGACTTCAATCTTTTAAATAAAAACAAACTACTAAAGGATACATTAGAACCGAAAGTGGTTCTGCCAAGTTGTCATCTTTCATCAATCTGTATTTCGATACATTCGTGAAAGTTTCAAAATTTGAAATTTGTCATGACATTAAATATGATTCATACTATGATTTTGCAATATCCTTGTTTAGAGGCCTACAGATCATTTATCATTGCATTGACACTAAATTGTGCAAGGGGACCGATATATGTGAACAGCAGGAGTAGGTTTTGATGAGGTGTAAAATGGGGGAACACTATCATTGCAAACGTCAGAATAAACTTGAAGCCTATGAGATACTGTACCGATGTTGTTTTCTAAATATAAGGGAGGCATCTTCACGTTAATATCCTGCGCTCACCAAAATATGTTTTTGGCCCACCAATAACTGATAACCAAAAAGGGCACACAGGCTTCTTACAAAGTGACATTTAAACCAATCACCCTTAATGGGTCACTATACACTACCGTACCTTTATAAGCGATAACAAAGAAAAAAATGATGAACAACTTTTACAAATTTATATAGAGGACACAAGATTTATGAGACAAAATAAACAACGGATAGAAAAAACAAAACAGTCCTGAGAAAATCCACATGCTACTCGTTTATAGCCCTGGAGGTACAACGTACTGTAGCTTGGAATTCCAAGACCTCTGATTTGAATGGCAGTGCTCAGTACTACACATCAGCATTAAAAATAAACCACCCAGTGGTGTTTTTATCCTAAAATGCTCCAAAGGGACGTAGATTATCCTAAAACTGTAAGTGAGGTCTTAAAGTCCTAACTACTGTATTGTCCCCTTTGAGCCTAACAATTAAAAAATCCTTTAAATATGGAATTATTGGTATCATTGTAAAGCTTAATGTTTGAAGAAGTTTTTGATTGCTAAACTTTAATGGAATTTATGTGAAGTTAACAAATGCCTTGTGCATGATTTGCATATCTAATTAAAGGAGTGTGACATATAATGGGACATTTAAATCTTAATGAGTTACCTAGTGCATTCAATTATTTTAATTCTCCTTTTGGGAATTTATTTACCCATCCTTTGCAAACTTTTGACAACAATGCTTACGGTTTATTAACTAATTAATTTTGCTGATTAGATCATTTCCAGTGATGAATGTCCGAAACTGCGTGTCACGTTTTTTAGAAGGTATTTATATGTTTTAAGATTACGGATGTAGTTGATATACTGTATATTGTAAAGATGTTATGTAAAGTTCTAATTTACATTAACTGTTATCAAAACAAATATAATTTGTTTTGAAATTATGATTCACACTAATTACACGATTTATTTTAAAAAATGTGACGTGTGGAGACGCAGCGTGACGTATGGGACATATTGTCTGTTAGCAACCAATATTCCTGAGATTTACCCAAGTTTTGAATCTTTGCACACGAATCTGTCCAAACCAATTTTAACTGTACTATATACTTTTAATTAAATACAGTTGCATATATGTCATTGATTGATAATCCCTGATTAGATAAAAGCCCATGCATTGGTTTGTACGGTGGTAGGGTGAAGGGATTTAGTGTGGTGAGCAGTTCTTCAAGTAAAGCTGATACGTGGGCTAGTGTGTAATGCAGTGAGTGTCAGAGACATACATGTGCCAAGACTTGTGATGTCTATGAGATATATTAAGAGTCATGTCAATACTAGCCACATGCTCTGCCAGTGAACAACAACTTAACATCATTGGCACCAAACCATTGCATGGTACAAAACATACAAGATGCACTGTAAGATATATACTCCTTTTTGACCTATAAATACTGTTACAATAAATATTGCAGCAGCCATCAAACTCTTTCCTAATGGCCACAAAGTTAATAACTGTGCAACCGATGTTACAATACCCACAACCATCATTTCATAATAGCTTGGCAAACAGTCAAAAGTTAACTCTTCCAATTAAAACCATCCAGATTAGCCAAATAGAAGTAATTGCTGTGAGGATACCAGGTGAAAACGAAACCAATGATGAATAAATGATCTTGACAAGAAGGGTATTGGGATGCTGTATACTTTGACATTTAGTCTGCTACACATGCTGGATGCTGTGGCTAATAAATTGGATGATAAAGTGTAGGCAAGATACAGCTCAACTGGATTCAACAATCAATTGTACAAAGAGGCAGGTCTATGCATATTTACTGTACTGTAGTAGATGGACATCAATCAATTTTAAATGATTCATCTTTTACAATACTGAACAACTTCCCCCATAACCACTGGTCTCCACAAAGGACTGAGTATATCACACTGTACAGTATATACAGGGATTGATGTAATACATAACTTCCTGGGGTTTTCTTAGAAAACCATGGTTAACCCTATGCTGCACTCATAAAGCTCACGCATAATTGAATTTACCATTTACTGTACAGTATTTGCTACTTTGAAAAGATTTCTCTGAAAACGAGCTTTGCCCCTTTTCATTCTTTCATTCATAAACTTTACTATCGATAGTACTAGCTCAAATATATAGGATTTATAAAAAATAAAAAAAATTGTACACATATATATTGGGAAAATCTTATGTAAAAAGACTGTTAGTTTTCAACTGTAATATTTAGTCTATTCATGCGTGGGGATACTCTAGAACCTGATCAACCCTATTAACCTTGTTGGAAAGCTTTAGAGATAAGTTTAAGAGGCATCAGTTTTATTTTCTTACTAATTTCTCTTCAAGTTCAAACACAAAGAAAAAAAATAGAAACAATTTGAATGACTTTTCACTTCACTTGGTTAAGTTTAATTAATTTCAAACTCTACATGAGTCACTCCCACCCAACCCACCAGCCACTACCCACCCACCCCCACCCACCCCTCTGCCTCCCACTCCCATAAAACTACTATAGGGTTTGGAAGTAGATTCCAATGGAAGAGCAACTGAATCCTCCAAATTGTCATTAAAACTGTCAAAGATTTCTTTAATTAAATTCTGAATTGTTACAGTACGATGTCTACTCATTATCAGTTTCCAATAAAGAAGACAAAGTGCGACCTGCTTACCACAAGCCAGAGTTCCCGGGCTTCCTGACTGTCCTGTTTAAGCATTTCAAACTGTAAACATGTACTGTACAGCTGCAGTGATGTATTTATAGCTACACTTCAACCTTAAAACAGGTAATTGTACTTTTGATTGCATCTAATTAGGGGAATCGAGCACATTCTGACCTCAACTTATTAAAGTACTGTTTGTGGGTATTGAAGAACTACAATACTTACCTGTATCTGATTTACACACACACACATACTTAAATCTACCTACAGCAGCCTACAAAAGTTGGCACAATTTTAATTTTAAGCGTATGAACAGTAATTGAGCAAGTTTTATAGTATGCACAGCTTTAAGCTGCGGAGGGGAGAATCAAAATTGTAGAATGAGGCATATTCAGACTAAAAGTTAGGTCTATATGCAAGGTTATGCTAAAAACCAACTTTCACATCTTTGTGCATGGTGGCCTGACCACCTCCACTGTATAAAAAGATCAGAATTGATTGGGAAAAGGGGCCTGATGGGAATTGGAGAATTTGGAGTTTGAAAATTCGTAACCACAATTATGCTATTTCTTTCTGTTCTTCCATGCATACAATTTAGACAATCAATTACCTTTTCAGATTCTGCTTAGTATACAGTACAGTAGTGCTATATAGTATTATGTATGTACATACATTGTATGTACACTTGTCAGCCTTCACAACCATCAAATCTCACAAAGTATGTATATAGCAATATGTGTTGTATTGTCTTGTACAGAAACGAAACAATACCAGCTTTGAACAAATAGACTACAGAGTCTGGTTCATAGGGGATATCACAGGCATTTTAAGTGGCTGTATGTCTGTACACTATATATAGATATATGTACAGGAATCTAAAAGCAGATGGTGGAAAATACCCTTAAAATATTAAACTATATACAGTCTAAACTGGCAGACAATATATATATATAAATATATATATATATATATATATATATACTGTATACAGCAGAGAAAACTACAGTATATGGCTGCAGGACATATTATTGTAACAATCTGTCCTGTGGGAGGGAAGGGAGGGGGGTGTAAAGAAGTGTCTCGACAATGTACTACTACAGAGGTATACTTAATTAATTAATGGCCACCATCATCATCGACAACATCATCGACGACATCATCATCAACCAGTTATTAGGCTAGGGTAGGATATGAGTGCATATGTATAGGAGGTGACAGGTTGTATGTATAGGAGTGGAGTGGTATAAATTTAAATGTGCAAATACTGCATCTAGTACTTTTGGCCAATGGCCAATTGACATTGATTGCTAACTGCTCGAATCAACGGTCAACTTCAACATTTGGCCAATATGGGTCTAGACACTTTGATAAAGAGATGATGTTTCTAAATATTAGTATCATCATACAAGAGGTGTATGTATATCTCCACTAGCGTACACCATCCTGTGTTAAGGCATTTATCTACCCTCCCGGTCCACCAATGTATTGTGGTGGTTAGGTACTAACTCTAAGTGCTAACTTACTGCACTACTGTACCAGCCAGCATGGTGTCTAACTCAGGTAACTTCTGAATGAGTCAAACATTTGGAATTCTTTGAGAGCTGACTAACATAAAATTTGTATGAAGCCAAGCCCAAGGTTAAAACAAGTTAAACCTACCCTGCTAAGGTCAAAACTATACAGCAATGTGAAAATCAAAAAGGGAACTAAAATTGGTCATAAAGTACAACAAAAAAAAAGGTTTTAAAAAAAAACAGTTTAATGGTGTTTACTACTGGTGTGATATATAAAACCAGTAATTGTTTCAATACAGGATGTGCTTACACCAATTAGTGGCAAATATTTCATTTCAGGAGGTCCTACCAATGGGCTGTCAGTTTCCAGGAAATTGCATTTTTTATAAGAATAATGAACAAAATGAACAAGGGTATACATGCCAGACTATAAAACTTACAAGAATGAACAATCCAAGCTATTGTCTGGCTGCAATTCCAAATGATAGTTTTTGTATAAAAATACGTTTAGTTTGCAAGATGTGCAAGATTATATAAGCCGCATGGCATCCTGCAGACCTGTTACTACCACGGTAGCATATCACTCAACTCTCCTAGTTTTAACCGGGATTTTCCCATTTTTAAATTTTTTTTTAAGCAATCTCACGTTTTTCTTGCAAACTTTGGCATTTAATTTTTTTTTTTTTGTGGAAATTGCAATCAGAAATGTCAGTCGTGTGAAGTATGTTTTCACCTGCATTTGGAATGTGGAGAAAATCCACTTTGCATTTAGGGGAAATAATTTTCAAAATCCACTTTTTCTTTCCTGGTGGGGAGGAATAATTGTGTAAACTGCTTTATATGTGATACAATTATGTTCTGCAGTGCTTACGTTCACAGCTCCTGCTAAATAAATATGAGTCAAACAAAAAAATGTTTCTATGTAAATTTTTTACTTCCATATCTAGTTTGTTAAATTCCCATCTTGTCCCAAATCTCCCAACCCTTTTGGATGGAAAATTGGTAAATAAATGACTTTCTGTGGACTATGCATACTAAATTTTAAAATTAGTACTTGACACTGCACATTATAATTTCTTCCTGCTCTTAAAATATTCATGATCGTTTACATCGTTATTAATAAATAATAGTAAAACTGTCTTTCTTTCCTCTTTTACCTTACATAGATATTAAAAATTGTAAATATCAAAGAAAAGTTCAATTACAGCAATAATACATAATTTTTTTTTATTTTTTTTGCAAGAACTCTGCAGAGCTGTCCACAGCGATGATTGTAAACATTCAAGATTGCTTCATCTAACGTCCAGATTTGTAGTGCAGCAAGACCAAACTCGGTTTCTATGGTACGATTGCCGGAACGTAAAGATACACCGAGCAGCCCCTTCTTTAAAATACTCAATTCTTTTGAAACACTCCCCCCCTAAAAAAAAATTATACTCAAATCGTTAGTCCAAGATTAATCTGCAGAACATTATCAATTCAATTACAATGAGATTTAGTTAGTATGTTGAATTAATTGATTCAGGTGTTTACTTTTACCAGTAGATTACAGTTTACGCAAGAAAACCTACTGTAGCATACCACACAGATACTACTGTAACTACATTAACAACTGAACTAACCCCATCCCCCTCCCCTCCCCCTCCCACCCTTCTTCTACGGTTAAAGTCCTTGGCAGATTACACAACTTACTGTAGCAGGACACATACATATGTTCTACTGTTTGCTGTTAATCACACACTGGAATGCTGAACTGAGTTAGAGTAGTGCTGTAGTACCTTGGAAATTTAACAGCAGAATACAGGATTACCTCAGGTTGTATTCCAAATCATAACAACCTTGCAAATAATGTTTGTATATTATATATAAAGAAACTGTCACTGTCAGTATTTAAGAACCATCTCACATATCCAACATTACCTAATATGTTGTATTATGTTTCCACATGACCTTCTTTGTATGTATGTACAGTATGTGGAACACTACAGAACTAACAATTTGACCTCATTTTGACAAAGGGTGGTGGAGAACACTGGTAGCTTGCCATAATTCACTGAAACATATCTGTTTACATGATACATGACACAGGATAGACATCACACTAAGAATTGTCTAAGGAACCTTTATTCAATATTAAAATATATATTTCATTTGACCCACAAAGAGGCTTAACATTACAAGTAACCAAGCATGGAAGCTGACATTACATTTACACTCATCAAGTTCTGTACTGTTAGATCAGGTAGCGAGAATCCAACACTGGCTTCCAAAAGTTTGATCTTAAATTTATATAATATTATATATATATATATATATATATATATATATATATATAATAAATATATATAATATTAATTATAAAGCCAGAATGTAAAGGGGGAATAAAAAAAAATTCCCAAGTACAATATATAATGATGTAATAAACATTTTATGTTCCTTCAAACAAACCAATAAACGTTTTGTACTTAATAATAGGCAAGAGATAAGCCAACATGTTACACTACCGAGACTATGTACACAGAGCTCTACATTAGACACCACAGACTGTAAACGTCCCTACAGATACAGCGTTGCCATAGCTACATAAACTTGTATGAAAACCAAAAGCAATTCAACATGTGTTTTAGTATTGCTTAGTACCTGCATGCTAGATTTTATATTGCACAAGCTCAAGCAAAAAAACAAAGGCCTCACTCAGTCTATCAGTCAGTATGTTGCAACCTGTATCGCAAAAAGCAATGAAGACAGTTTTCAGTTTCAGACCAGTTTTTAGCCCTATTTTCACAATTTATACTGACAAAAATATATTCGGACTCCCATTGCCCTTCTGTTAATAAATATGCTGATGAGTGACACTATCTGATACTGTGATACCTGTAGACCTACAAATCGCCAAAATCAACACCGTTACCGAGATTTTATTACAAACTTTGTTAACACGAGTGACGGGAAGAATTTAATTCTTAATCCAAAGAAATCAAAGGAACAATATTTGAAAATACTAACATTACTATGTACTGTACATAAGACATTAATAGAATCAATAGAGGAGAAAACAATGATTCACGGGTTCATGTGTTGAGCGTACTACTCTCCCCCCCCCTCCACCCCCCCCCCACACACACACACACAATGTACTAAGGAGTCTGGACAATCATAATCTAAAATTTACTAACCATATTTCAAAGGACTTAGCTAACTTATATTATATTGCCCCCCCCATATTCCTGTTTAAACAGTGTGTTTTATGCATCCATCCTACCACATATTATCTATGCAGTCCCATGTTTGGTATCACTTTAAACATGTTAAAGCCAAGAAGAGAATTAAGAGTTTCTTAAAATATTGTGCAATATTGTCCATATTTGCTTAGATTATGATATTCTTGAAAATTATATGTTTAATGTTGCGGCCAAAAACGACTTTGTTAGACTTACCGAAATAAACTTTGGAATAAACTTTGGAAATTCCTTTATTAATAGAGCTTGCACTTTTAATTAAAATGTACATATATATGTAAATTCAAAATGTATATAATTGATCCTATTTATAAAAATTATAAAATGAACAGAAATAAAGGAGTTGAATTGAATTGACATTTTCATTGCCTTGGCAACCAGTGGCAGATGTTGTGGCCTGGGATAGCTTTCTTTGGAGTTCTATCCCCCCCCCCTCTCCCCTCTGCGGCTTGTGGGTTTTATATTTTGAAGTAATTCATGTGTTGAAGTCTTTTCCACTTTTCCCAAAAATATTCAATTTTATAGTGACCCTTCAAATGATTTTGGCAAGTTTGGCAACCCCCATTTTGCATACCAGGGGGCTGAATGACATTTTTTTTTTTTTTTTTTTTTTTTTGTGGTCACATTACACTTTTACTAAAATTATTGCAAACATGCAAAATTTCCTGCACTGGGTTTTAATTAAGCACTTATTAATAATGAACTGTGATTGCCCTTCAATATTGTCATACTGCCATTCATGTTCAGTAGCATTTAAATTGGTGGTTTTCAATTCAAGTTAAAATAATAATTTAATATGCAGAATGGTAGATTGTATCAACTTTTACAAATTTGTAAAAACAAAGCTCTTCCTGTTGAAAAAAACAATTAAGTTCAAAGAACTGGGAACTCACTTTTCAGACATTTGACGAATCCTCCAACATTTTCTGCTGCAAGTATTGTCATTATCAACTTAATCCAGGGTAATTTAATACGCAACGTACTAGTACCAACCTGTTAGAAGTTAGTACAAACTGTATGTAAACTGGACCAGTTTGCCACACACCGTATCGGAGATTACCCAATTGGTTCCCATTTTCTGAGAGACTTAGAGTGGCACGTGCTACACACAGATGCTCGAGTATTCACACACACACACAAAGACACGCATACAAAGCACTGGCATATTAAGGTAGTCTCTGTTTGACCCATTAATAGCGTATTTAGCAATATGTTTTAGAGATAACAGGATGTCAATGGGACTAGCACCATCCTGCCCATATATACTGTATGTTAGCAGACCACACTCAGCAACTACAGAGAATACCAGAGGAAATTGAAAGCAATGGAGAAATAATATTACCTGTGGTACTTTCATTGTGATATCTGTGTAGATGTAAGTATGGTGCTAGTGCAACACTACTACTTACAACTGGTAGATCTTGTACAATACAAACATGAAGATCAGATAGTGTACTTGCAGGCAACATTACACATGTTTACATAAACAAGTTTACATAAGACAATGCTGGTTGCTGCAGTATGACTCACAGTCAATTTGGAATTGTTTATATAGCTCTCTCAATGTTAGTAAATTATGCACTTATGTGGGATTCACATCCCACAAGCTTTTAGTAGCCTCCTTGTGTAATCCCCTCAACCATTTATACTGTTTTAAGTCTCTTGTCGGAAAAAATGAAGTGCTGTAAATTCTTTGAACATTGTTGGTTGGAATAAAATTGAATTGAATGAATGAATTTCTGGTTAGCCAAACTGCAGTACCAGTGGGTATTCGTATCCTGCTACACGTCTGACTAATGTGGCGAAAGCATCTTACGTTTCAAGAAAATACATGCCTGTATCTGGCTACTTTTGTTTGATTATTATATTTTTTTATATAAAATATATGTGTATTCAGTTGGATAGGACATCATCACACAGCCTTTTACAGATGGAAACCTTTGGTTGTACAGTACTTACATGGGACCAATGAGGCAAGAATGTGCTTTCACTTTATAAAAACATCTAGAACTTTTGTTTTGATACTGAAAGCAGTGGACAGGTTAATAAACATATCATTCAAAGAATCAAAATAGTTGGGTGTGTTCAATGGCAACATTTTGTTGACATTTTCTGCAACCACTACCAAACCTACTGTACAAAGCACACATGGGCAGAATAGAGTCACAACCCTGTCTGCATTCAATACTGCACATGACATTAAAAGTCAAAGTCAACAAAGTTGGGTTCATATAGCAATATGTACTAAAGAAGTGGCTACTGTATACACTTAACTCAATTGTTTTCCACACTATAAATATATGCAACTGTCAAAAATGTGTGATTTCAAAATACCAAACTTTCCATGCCGATTAAACACAGCTAAACAAATCATTTTTTCCTTGCCTTAACAACTTGAGAAATATCTGAACAAAATAGCATATGTACATATACATGTCCGTATATAGGTTGTAGCCTAAGATTTGCTTAAACTGTACCTTCGCAAAAGGTTTTGTTGTAACTTGTCCTCGGATGAATACGACAGCAGAGTTTAGTGTGCAGACATCGTGTGGCAGTTTGGAAGACCCCTTGTCTCATATGGAATACAATGATACCGGTGTACAAAAACAGCTATACATCTTTATACTTGTATAGCAACTTGACCTTTAAGCATAGCATTTTGCAATGTAAAACTGGATGAACCATTCCCTGAACAACTGGTGTTGTCTATGAGAAAATGCCTACTTGTTATACATAGTAACACAATATCAATATAGCTCCACATACATATCTCTTTGATCTGGTTATTCAAAATTTCAGTTATGTATATGCCATCAAGTTATGACGTGAGAAGATATCCTTCGCCCAGGTATGGAACTTAAGTGGTACTTAACACAGCAAAATTTAACACATTTACACATTTAAATTGAACATACTTGAGTTAAGTACTAAGGCTTTGAAGTTATTCATACTGAATGGCATGATTGCAGGTAATTAAACTTGACAAGTTTGAGCTTGAAGTGTACCACATTATAAAACGCAAGAAAGAACTGGGGTAGTTTCATGTTTTACATGTTATTTAAAAATATGTAAGACAATTTAGTAACTTGCAGTTTGCATCATCTGAAAACCCTTTCACCCTAAAAAAATTGAAAGATTTCTCCTCACCAAGTTTTGATCTCAATTTCAGGAAGTTATTAACATCATCTTTTTATTTCAAAGGCTCAGTAAGGATACATAGGCCCTAGGTAACATTTTTTTTACAATCCACTGCCAGTTTGACCAAAAAAGAATTTGACAGTTTGCTTAACTAACTGTTGTTTTATCCATTCTGCCAACAACTACTAATGCAATGTGATATCTCATGTTAGTAATTAGGGGAGGACATGAAAGCAGAGTGAGGCAAACCACAAATCAATGTCAGGCCTAGGCTAGGCCTAAACTACCAAGGTTCGCTTTAACCTAACATAGGCCATAGACTAAAAAGTAGCATGCGGCTGGACTAATTGCATGAAACTTTATGAAAGTTTACCGGACAAGTAATGTTATGATAATGATCATAATCTAAGCCTAATTTTGAGCAGCTTGGGCCTATGCTTTCCTCACATGAACAGCATTGATTGAGTAAGGCATACGAAACGCAACTTGCAACACTAACGTAACGTACGCAAGTAGGCCTAACGCTACTAACGATAAGGTTAGGCCTGGGACTGTACTGACTAATGTTAAACAAGTCCGGATCTTGGTGTAGGCTAGGCATGATTTCTTTAAATTTTCATGAGTACCTACTTTCAGGAACCAGCAATGTAACTTCACGATCATCGATTCCAATTCACGCAATAAAAAAGTCCTATGTTTCAGAAACATGAATTTCTTCACGACATTCCAAAGCAACGGTATGTCTACCCTGATTTAGCAGTGATTGACAGAATGCAGAAGTGTAGAAATATTAGTTAGTAAACAGGAAGAGCGCCATCTTCTCACAATACGGTAACAGATATCATTCAAGGATTAATGTTTATCAAAATAAAATAAAACGATTAATGTTAATGTTGATAACTATGACCCACTTAAGCAATTGATAAGCCGCGGCTAGCCTAGAGAAATCCAAACACGGGTCGCCAGAAAAGAAAACAAAACATGTTTCAAAAGTAGGGACTTAAGGTTATTGGTATTGCAACAAATATGCTAGAAAGCTATATATGGTCACTGACACTCAGATTTCAACACACAATTTCTTGCCATCCGCAAAGCATTTTGCCTTACTAACTATATAAATGTCTAAATCTAATGGAACCCTTTTAGTCCAGATATAATATGGAGGATCAGAATTAATTAGCAATTTCTAACAAATTTTGGGCTAAAAGTGATAACCTTTAAGGAACCATTACACGAGAGCGACTTTATTTACTATGGTTAACTGAAGGATGGCTTTGTAACAGGTATAATAGAACGTAACCTACCAGTTCCCTCACTGCCCCCCCCCCTCCCCCAAACCTCCGGCCAAACTTTATAGACAGCGTCTATGGAAGCGATTGCATCATTGTACTGTGACTAATATTATCTGTAGATGATAAAGACTTAGCTTAATATTCATTTGAAACCATATATTATTTAAGCTTACTACGTTTGATCATTTCTTACTTTTACAGTATACTTTAAACTAAAAACTCAACACAAAACCTAACAATCATTTTCAAAGTTTTCATGAATTTTTTTTTAATTGGGGGGGGGGGGGTTAATTTTCCCGGGTGGAGTACCTGTTTGCATATCTTAATAAACTTAATGTTATTAGAGCGGTCATTTTCTGACGTAGCCGTTTAAAGATTTTCTGAACCACACATTTTTAAACAGCGCCACGGTTTTACCTGGGCAAATTAGGCGGCGCTGTGCGGTATTCCATCTCTATATACGGCTCTGTTCCATTTCTGCTGCGGTGTCGTTTCGGCCAAGACATTGTAACGAAATTGTTCACATGCCGTAATTGCATGGAATGGAACTGACCGGCCGGTTTCTTACGTGTAATTAGTATTGACACCTAATTGGGCGCAAGTCTTTATTCTCCTTACATTACACTACAACAAGAAAAACATATAACCCACTTGTTATATTCATGTGGGACTGACAACAATCAACAATATTTAAACATATTTTTTTGTTATATATCTGGCATAAATATTCATACATTTTCCACTAAATGCGCACCTTATTATCACATACAGCAGGTTAAGTTTATTTTATAAGGCTTTCTCCTATAGAAAGTGCATTTCAATGAGAAAAAATAATACACTTCCTACCCATATATCTTTCACAAACAAGACTATTTCTTATGGATATTTCATAGCGATGCCGGCGGGATCGTACATTCGAGGTAGGGGTCGGTGGGGTTGCGGAAGTGGTTACAGACCCTAGCAAATCAAAAGTCGATCCCAAACCAATGCCAAGTGAGTCACAAAATTGGAACCGAATCCAGGGTGTTCATAGACCCATGGAAATAAGAGTAATGAAACAAACAAAAAAGAAAACAATTTCGTTCTCTCTGCTTCTCACTTAAAGTAGCATATCCCAGATTTGGATAATAATTGGTTAACAAAATGCTACAACTTGTTGCGTAATACATTTTAAATGAAATTCCTCTAAGAAATATTTTCGTGTACTTTAAAATCGCTTCAAGTGAACAACAAATATCTTCAAACGCTGCAAGCCGAAGTCCTCAGGATCCCACCAGGGTTTGTAATACATATTAGAGACATGTAGGCTTATTTTTCTTTCTGAATTGTGATCTTTCACAGCAGCTGCCCCAACTTGGTTTGGAACAGTCTTCCAGGAAATATCCGTTCTTTAACTAATCTTAATCATTTTAAAAGGGATTTGAAAACACATATTTTTAAATGTTTAATATGAACATTTTATACTTGTAATGTAATGAAAATATTTACTCTTATGTTTTAATTATTCCTTTGTGTTCTTTGTATTGCTATTTTTAGTTACCTGGTGCAATTTTTGTTGTATTGTTTGATATCTTTTAGGTATTTATTTCTGTACAGCGCGTTGAGATTTTATTTGAAGCGCTTTATAAATATCACATATTATTATTATTTTTGTGCTTTATACTAGTAACAAGAGAGCAAGGAATATCTAAATAGGCTGCAGCGTCCGGGGACTTGACCTTATTCCTTATGCACTACCATTCGAATAAAAGTGGTGAATGTGCGTCCCTTAGCGAGGGTGTGGATAATACGCTGCAGCTTCTGGGGACTCATCCCCTATGCACTACCAACTGAATGACGGTGGTGGATGTTTCACAAACCTGATATCTGTGTTCCTTGTTTAGGTGTCGTGTTTCTATTGAATACTGTAGAGTTTATGTATGCTTCTATTGGGTGATTCGGGATAACTCACTTCATACTTTTATGTCCCATTAGAGAAAACAAAGGAAAAGGCTGAAGTTCATGTTATGTAAGAACATAACTACGGCAGCATCAACAACAACACTCCTCCCCATCCACACACACAGACACCCTCTTCACCCCCCCCCCCAAAAAAAAAATTCGGAAAAAGCAAAAAAGATAAAGAAAAGAGGAACAACAACCACATTAAAAGTTCAATTTAATGTTCTATATAGTCATCGCTCGAAAATCATATAGCCTATTGCAGGCATATACAAAATGCTATATCTGTTGTTTACTCGCCATATAGTGTCAACACCATATTTTTATTTACAAATTCTAAAAATAAGCCGACCAGGGCTGAAAAGTTGCTGGCATTTCTCTCTCTGCCTCTCCCTTTGTTTTCGTAACTGTTGCATCGACTTTTGCAAATATTGTGACCAAACAGAGCCATATATATGGTTCTGGTGACCATTATTTGAATAAAGGTGGCGCTAGTCTAGTTTTCTTAAAATGTAATAAATAATTATATACAAAATAATGCATATCTAAAGCAAACCGTACAGGAGTTAACTTGCCAATTATCATAAAGAAAAAGAATTTGTCAAACTGTTAACTTTGAAAAATACATGAAATGAATTTTTATATGTGACAGATCATAAAAAGCAACTACAATCAATGCAAGTACATTTCACTGCCATATATTTTTCCACACTCTTCTAAACACAAACAGTTGGTTAGTCACAGTATGCTGGGCACCCAAGAACAGCACACTACCGGAGAAGCAAAGCAAAAGTCAAATCGGACCACGACTTCGTTACGGTGTTTTATACGGTAAAAACAAAAACCCTTCAAAGAGACGAACATTCGACTTTCAAAGACGACATTTTAACTATTAATATCAATACACTGACACGTTAATGTCAAAATCTCGCTTTCTAAAGTCGACATCGTGAATGTTATAATTCGAAGTCTCGTCTCAATTTCATTTTTACCATGTCTCTAACGAACCACCGTACTTTTTGGGTATCATTATGCAAGTTCAAGAATGACAATGTCACGTAGTTGTTTGTTCATCCTACGTTGCCATGGTAACAGAATGAAAGTAACAGAATTTATGCTTGCATCTGTTACTGAAATTCTGAAAACCATTGACAGATACTCTGCCTCATTATGTGTTTTCTTCAGAGCTAAGATATGATTCAATCTCACCGACTAAACTTGCGATCTAAAGTTCTAAACTGAGTGAAAGTAGCTTAGTACTAACCTAACTAGAATGAGTCATTTTTCGTCACGTGATATGTATTTCCTGAGAAAAAAGAGGAAACTGTCATGAACTGCATAAGTTTCTCTGTGAAAAGCATTTGACCTCTGCCTGGTGAGCTGTCCTTCTTTCCCCCTCTTCTCCCAGCCCCCAAACCCCCCCCCCCCACCCCATCCATCAGGTCGATTAAACAAACACAGCCCTTTCCTCCAATATCTGATCTATGGTCTACTATACTGCACAATCCACCCCCACGATGGTTCAAACAGACACCGTCACAAAGAATATTCAATATTGTTATTTCTATACGGCAAGTCAAGATATACATGTACACAAAGTTAAAAGTTGCCATTAACACCATTATTGTCATATCCCCATGCGGTGCGACTGTCTCCTGCACCAGCCGCGGTGCTATCGATGGTGTTGACTGGTGCGACTACGACGGGCGACTTGGGTCTCTTCTTCTTGTCGTCATGGGCTGTGCAACACCCTACCGCCTCGTCGTAGCAGTATTCAAGAATTTGAATGATAGTGAGGGCGCTGCCTCCTAAAAACAGACCCATGTTACCGCCCATGATAGCTGTAGGAGATACAAATGGAGAGAAATTTATCACTGGGAAAATAAAAAAATAAAATGTTTTTTTTTTTTAAATTTATTTATTTATTTATTTTATTTTTACCACGCTTGGTATCTTCATTGGTAACATTCTTTTGCCAATTCGAACATATTTGAATACAATAATGTCAAAAAACCTTCTACAAGTAATGATAAGTAAATACATAAAAAATGATGCATCGTACTTAATTGAACAGTAGGCCTATATAGTGCAATTACTAAATGAGTCTTTTAACTACTCGTAAGAAATAAAAGCTTTGCCTCTTTGCTTGAGTTCTTTCTCAAGTTTAATAGCAAATTTTAACTTATATACAAACAAAAAAATGCATTAATGAAACAATCGTGATTGAGAATATTTGTGTTCGTGGTTGTCATTTTTTTTGTCGCTCTTTTTTGTCCTTAATTTATCATCATTTGTTTTTAAATATTAAACTTAGAATTTTTAAGTGATTTTTTCTTCTCTTAGATCATTTTTTTTTTAATGTTTAGCTGACTAAATCTACCGTCTATTTTTTTTAAGGTTATTTAGCATGTATAACAACATTTACTACTCAGAAAGCTCCAGATATGCTGAAGTTGATATTTTTCAAAATCTTTAAAAAGTTATCAACAATAGGCCTATTTAACAAAATGGTACGTTTCCATTTACATAAAAAAAATGTAAGAATGGTACGTTTTTAACCAAAAGGGGGAACTACTTTATTAAAAGGAACACTTTTGAGGTTTTGCACAACACCGGGGGTGAGGGAGGTGGTGAGGGAGGGGGAGGGTGTGGGGTGGCTTTTCAAGACACGATCTGAGTCATTATTATATGGAACGCGTATGGAACGCGAAAAGAGTTTGTCGATAGGTACAACTTTTGCACATTACTAAATTATATGATATATCAGAATTTAGTTCAACAAAAATTACTCTAGTTTTGACGTTCACAAACGTCTCACGAACCCCCTGGGATGGACTCATGCACCACAATTAGGGAACCCCTGGTCTAGGCAATGTTCATTCACTTTAAAGGTGTGCTAATTCTGGACGATTTGTGTTCAATGTTTCCATCAATAAAATCTTGAAGACAAAAGTCTTACCAAGAAGTGTCGTGATGCTCATTTCTGGAATCTGGTTAATTTCTTCATAATTAAGGGCTTCGTAGAAAATAGTTACAACAGCGATATTTTGTCTGGAGAAGGGAATAAAACGGAGACACCAAAAGTGATATGATATATATATGAAATAAGAGAAGTATTCTAAAATATATTATACATACTGATGGCATTTTAAAGTAATAAGCTAAGCTAAGTTACATAATATGTACACACACACACATATATATATGTATATGTACATGTATATATATATATATATATATATATATATATATATTCTGATATTTCGGTAGAAATTCGAAAATATCGGTAAACAGTAATGGGGAACGTTCTCAAGTTTTCCACTATCTACCCTAGTTCAGAAAACAAAATTATTAATTTAAATACTTAAGATATAAATCTTTGGCAGGCAATAGAGTCTATCTCGGGAAAGTGTTGACGTAAATCTTGACAGGGATTTACCGAAGATAATGTTCTTTTCAAAGGTGAAAATGAATTTATTGATGAAACAGTCGATGTAATGAGCAAGTTGAAGCACAAAGGGGGATAATTTAAGTAAGTTGCAGGGGGAAAATGGCTAATCGGTTAGTGTATGGAGGCGACTAAAACAATATCACTATGTATACTTACTGAATATATTCTTCCGTCATGTTGTGGGTGTCCTGGAAGAGTCTCTTAATGAAGCCAGGTCGTAGCCGACTACTGGAGAGGGAGCTGATATAGTTAACGACTTCACAGGGAGACCTACACTCACATTCGTCGTCAGGGAGAAGCCCCTCGATAGCTTGAACTATAAACGAAGAATACATCACAGATGAGGTCAATTATCCAAGCGTACAATTGATTTGATTACCATTCCAGTCTAATATTTATCAAATGCTGAAGTATTTTATTAATTTTTTAGAAAGAGCCAAAAAAAAACGTTTAACTGCTTTATTCCTAGGCGACTTTATGAATGACTTACAATACCATGTTATTAGACTGAATCCCCCTCTTCGCCTCCCATCTCCCCCCCCCCTTCGCCCCACTCCCTCCCCACCTAACTTCACTTTATAAGATTCAATAAATAAATTGATACCTCTTGGTATCTTTCTTTCTTTCTGCTTCGTTTTGTTTAGTTTTGGAATTATCATGATCAAGACATATATGCTTCATGTTGCGGTTTTTGTTACTTACGCAGCTTTTCGTGCGCGCATTCATGCGTTTCGGCTGGATTGCAGACTCTGAAGTCGCCAGGCTGCTCTGGTAGTTTGCACGAACAGTACTTCTCCACAATCTTTGTTTCGCATTCGATTCGACAGGCCTGCAACGAATAGTGATCGAAGTACTGTATATCTCCGAACTGCTCACACTCTGTATATGGATCGGGTTCACTGGTGATCTGTGGGTAAAATATAGCAGAAGAAATGAGAAACATTCCAACTGACGTCTGTAATGGACTGTCACGCTTGGATCATAGCCTCTAAGGAAGGGGTCCCCTAACTGGGGTGTATGAACCCCCAGGGTGTGCGTGTGTCCATCCCAGGGGGTTCTTGAGACGTTTCTGAAAGGCAAAACTAGTCTAGAGTACTTTTTGTTGAACTGAAATCTAATATATCATATCGTTTAGTAATGTACAAAAGTTGTACCTATCGACATAACTCTTTTCGCGTTCGATACGCATTTATTGCCATAGTAGTACCGTACGCGTGCATGTGATAAATAACTGAATTATGAAACGTCGTGAAGATAAAGAACTGAGAAAGTAACTGAAAGGTTGGCCAAAGTAATTATTATTAGTATTTTGGAAATCCCTCATGACCTCCATTTTGCCCGACACAAAGCATAAATTCATGCTTGAAAATTGTTGTTGAGTGACAGTAATGACCCAGATCGTGTCTCAAAAAGTTGGGTGTTCGTGGACAACTCGGACATCCACAGGGGGTTCATTTTTTTTTTTTTTTTTTTTTTTTACCACTGTATTTATTTACAATATCGTAACACATAATACAAAAGAAATCAGCAAAAAGACTTACATAAGAAGCTTACATAAAGAAATCATAGAAGTCGTTAAGGTTACACAAATTGTTGTTTTGCTTAGAAATGAAATAGTGCAGGTCAAGTTGAAAGCGAAACTTAAAATAAAATTCGTGCACATGTGGGATTTTGTTATCCAACCTACAAGTATAAATGTACTTTTTAGCATGCAAAATTAAAAAGTTCACAGGATTATCTATATCACCAAAATCACCAAAACAAATGTTGGTCAAATTAAAAGAATAATTAGTTTTAATGCAATTTGAATTCACTGCCTCCCAGAATCGCTCAACGTGACTACAATTATAAAACAAATGTATAAGCGTTTCATCGGCATTCTTGCAAAATGAACAAAGTGGAGAATTAACCATTTTCAATTTATAAAGCAAGCTATTTATGCCTAAAATACGATGTAGAAAACGCAATTGTAAATATGATACTTTGGGGTCATTCACAGCCGTATAAGGCAGCCTAAAAATCTTATTCCAAACTATTTTCACTGGAAAATTCATAGCTTGCCACTTCATAATAGACGACGGGGGCGTGCAGAGACCGGTAATTAGCTTATTATAAACATTTTTGGTTATTTTATGTGTGCGCATGCACATATTAAAGTTATTTTCACTCATTGGGAGCAAAACAGAATCATGGTACCCCCTCCAATAACTAGGAATGGCGTGAATAATCCCAAAGTACGAAGTAAAAGGAAAATTTCTAATATATTTTTTCGCTTGAAACGTGTTATATGGAATTACCGAGCCATCATTTTTAATGAAATCTTTCACATAAATTGTTCTGTGATTTAAAAGATTATACTGAAAAATTACTTTATTGTTAACCAATATATGACTGTTGTTTAAAATGATTTCATTACCATAATTACTGTCTGGATGATAAAAATTAAACTCAGCCCAAGCCTCACACACTTCTCTGCAAAAAATATTAGAAATACAAGAAACTGCCTCCTTATTGAAATTACATTTAAAAAGAAAAGCACCACCGAACTGTTTTAGGTATAAATCAAAAAATATTTTCCAGTTTCCTCTCTGAGGGGCTAAATACCGCTTTACCCAGCTACAGTTTAGACTTTTAATAAAAGATTCAATATCTATCATATCAAAGCCACCATTAACTTTCTTATTAATAAGGGTGCTCCGTTTAATCTTATAAGGTTTATTGTTCCAAATAAAATTATACAAAATTTTATTAACCTCTTTAATGAAACTAAGAGGATTTGCTAGAACACTAAAAAGAAAAACAAGTTGCGAAATGGCCAAACTCTTAATTATAGTTATTTTACCAGTTGGTGTTAAGTCACGTTTTGACCACATCCCAAGTAACTGTTTGAGCCTGGATAATTTGGGAAGATAATTCAACGAAAAGAAATCTTCATTCTTTGTAGTAAATGTGACACCAAGATATTTCACGGGACCAAGATTAACATTAAAACCATACTCATGAAAATACCAAGGAACCCTTGAAACCATAGCACCCAATGGAAAAAAGAATGATTTGCTGAAATTAACTTTTAAACCCGAAGCGGCAGAGAAATTATTAAGAATGTTTACAACCTCTACAAGAGAAGCGCGTGAACCATCTAAAAATAGAACAGTATCATCGGCATATTGTGAAATTCTTGTTTCAGAGTTATTAATAGATATATCCTTGATACGACAGCTTGTTTTAACCATGAATGTGAGAAATTCTGAACATAAGATAAAGAGGTAAGGACTGAGGGGACAACCCTGTCTTACACCTCGAGAAATACTGAAATACTGGGAGAGATGACCATTGTTAATAACACAAGATGTGACGTTCCCATAATAAGTTCTAACCCACCTAATAAAATTTGGACCAAAATTGAAGAATTTTAAACTTTGGTAAAGAAACTCCCAATCCAAACAATCAAAAGCCTTTTCAAAATCTAGAAACAGAAGAGTACCTGAAATATTGTTGGAATTACAATGATCAATGAGATCTAAAACTAGTCTAATGTTCTCACCGATGAAACGTCCTTTTAAGAATCCAGTTTGCTCATCACTAATAATGTTCTGGGGGGGGGGGGGGATAAATTAAGGGAAACCCTGCTCTAAGGAATGGGGTGGTTGCTGTTGATATGGTAGGGGTGGGGTGGAGTGGGAAATCAGGGTGGGTAAATGTTGTATTCGAACCTGGTAGATGCTGTTGTTAACGGAGGATGGGGTTGGGGAAGATGAGGGACAATCGTCTTACCTTCCCCCACCCCACCCCCTCTATGTAACTAATGGGAGAAACCGATGAAAGTAAAACAAAAGCAATAATTAGCCCTATTTACAACAAAAAAGATCAGATGAAACTAACCTTTTCATTTCTCATTTTGACAAATGTGTGTAGCCCAGGAGCTATGGCGAATCCCAGCTCTTTGACGTACGGCGGTTCAGTTGGACGATGTAGCATGATTTTAACCCCGGCGTCCATTGCGCCTGAGTCAAGATCATTGGTAGGTGTGTACTCTATCTCCTCAATATCGATAATCAACTGTAACCCGTTAGCTTGATGAAGAAAAATGAAGATGAAGAAGAAGAAGAAAAGAAGGTAATTTAGAAGGTAAATTTAAAGTGAATAAAAAAGAGAAACAACATTTGGTAGTATATACCGAAAGCTGTACATTTTATGTATGTATGTATTTTAGATCCTCCTGCAAGCAGGAACTCGCGAAGAAGCCATTATTGGCTTATCAAAGCCACAAGCTGGCCGAAGTCAGTCTCTTAGATTCATATTTAACGTCCATGATTATGAATTGTCAACAACTCTGTAACTGGACGACATACATTAATCTTGGAGTGACTCGAACTCGGGACCTTATGATTGAAAGGCACCGGCGTAGCAACAGAATGCCTTGTTCAGCATGTCACCATAGCAACAAGTAAAAATAAAGGTATCTCACAGCTATGAGTATAACAGGAAATAAATTATCCAGCCCACTGAAGAAATTTCAATGTTTGGTGGCCACACTTTGCATATCTGACAGTTTGGGAGTCACTTGCGCAATCAGCCTTGTTGCGCAATTTCTTACTTCAATTGCGTCATCACCTTATTATGACAGTGTTAGATAACTAACATGCAAGACAAACGAAACGTTCCCTTCGCGATATGCCCTTCACATATAACAGAATTTAACATACGGGTATTTGCGTGCGAAGATGTGGATGATCGGTGACGTCAGAGGCATTATGACGTCATTCAGAAGTTCGTTCATCATCCTAGTGGTTATAATCACATAGATCTCTTAGAATGACGTATATCCGCAGTTTTGTGTAAATATTATATGATGACGTCATATTTGACACACACGTTCAACCAACCTCAAACTACAGCTTAATAACACCTTAGAATGCAGTTATCTTATTTTCAAAGAAATTCATTAATTTTATTTCATTTAAACTTTTACAATACTTTTACCTGTTTTATTTTTAGGCCTAAATCGTTTGACCAATTACTACAAGCGGTTATTTATAACTTTGAAAAGCAAATTTATTAACCCTTCCGGTGATATTTAAGTTATTTCAACACGGATGCATCAACTAATATTTACACATTCGAATTTACCTTGAAACCGCTAATGAATAAAAGGTTCAACAAGTTACGTCAACAAGTCATCTCTGTGTCACGTGACTACACTCCTTGACCACTCGTTAATAAGAGAATCAAAAGTGACCAACAGAATCAATCAAGCTACAACTACGAAGATCGCAAGGATTTGCAGTTAAATAAACCGAGAATGGTCAATTTATTAACACAACAGTTAACACGTTTAAGTTCATGTATGCGCAGTGTAAAATTTAAAGGTCATTTCCATTTTCTCGGTGAATCGCTTTGTCAACGGCTGAATAAAGCTGACATTTCCAAAAAGCGAGAGAAATTGCAGTTTATCTATCGGTTTAACTTTCCTCTAATAATAAATACTAGAGATATCAATCTTTGGCAGGCAATAGAGTACATATCGGGAAAGTGTTGACGTAAATCTTGACAGGGATTTACCGAAGAAAATCTGTTCTTTTCAAAGGTGAAAATAAATTTATTGATGAAGCAGTCGATATAATGGCAAGTTGAAGGACAAAGGGGGATACTTAATGTAAGTTGCACGGGGAAATGGCTAATCGGTTAGTGCATGGAGGCGACGTAAACAATACCACAAGCTATAAATGAACTAACAGCTTTATACAGCCGTGAACAAAATAAAATAAGAATCATTTAAAGTTTATACAGATAAATTTCTAGTCTAGCCAATTTGTTTACTTCTTAATGTATCGTGTATATTGATGATGCGCCTCAACGGAACCTTACGAATCACATTACCGAATTATCGGTGGTAAGTTGATAACAAATCACTTGAAATGGAAAAAAAAGGGGAAAAGAACAGAAAAAGAAAAAGATGATGAAAGACAAAGACGACGAGAAATAAGAAGACGCTACTTTTTTTGGTTATATATATGTAGATATATATATGTGTATACATATATGTATATATATATATATATATATACATATATATATATACATATATATATATATATATACATATTTATATATATATATATATATATATATATATATATATATCTGTTATATATTTATACATACCTGCACCGGCAGTCGTTGAATTGTGTGAGTTAAACTCCTCTCCTTCGTTGTACTTATTGAAAGTATAACAAGCTCCGAGATGAGTCAAAGATAGGACGAAATCCTCTCCGCATTCCTCTTCTTTCCATTTACACTGTACGACAACATGAGAAAAGAAACAAAGAAATAAATTTACCATAAAAAATAAATAAATAAAATAAGTAAACTAATAAATAAATAAATAAATGTATCATGAGATATGTCTTTGCATAACTTACTAAGATGGTGCATATAGACATAAAAGATAAAGTGCAATTCTATGGATTACATAGATGATATATAGAACATCATTTTTTTATATATTGTTTTTATTATTGTCATCTTTAATGAGTGTTGTCCTGCTCATTGTAAGAAAATAGTACACCGGTATATTAAGAACAATTCAAAGCTTGACGATAAAACATTCCAGAGTATGTGACCGATGATGAATGAGTATGATGGTCTAAACATTCTGGGGACATTTCCAATCAGTTCCTACGTACTATTGTCAAGATGACTACTTTTGTCGCATGTTCCACCGCCGCGCCCCTCAAGAATTATGCCAAGCGCCCCCACAAGGTTGAAACCTCTCGCCACCCCCCGACCCCACTCTATGCGTACTTACACTTTGTATGAGGTCCTCCAACTGATGACCAGTCCTAATTGTAAAGTCAGTCATATTATAATCCTCATCTTCGACGACGTCATCCCAGTTGACTGCTGCTAGTTTATCGACGAACTCGTCGTTGTAAAGATGAGGGTAGATGAGGTTGTGGTTTTCATCGACGACCCCTGAAAGATGAAAAATACATTGCAGGATTTAAGGCCACTATATCGACAAAATTAGTATCCATTCATACCTGGATTTGACGCAATCATATTTTGAGGACTGTTTTATTTATGTTTTCATGCGTAAACGTTGGGACCATCCAATCCCAATCATATCAGATTAGGGGTGGACGCCGTAATTAACTTATTGACTGCAGGGGAGGGGGGGAATAACCGCTTCCTTCTCCCGGGATCATTCTTCGTGAAACTTGCTTGCAATCTTGTGGGAGTGACATCACATAATCAAGTCGTATCAAGTCAATACGTAAGGAAACCAGCAAAATAACCTGTCTCTTGCTTTCGGTCTGTGAATTTGTATACTTGTATACACTGCAAGCCAAACGCCCCAGCACCCCTCCCCCCCCCCACCGTCAGTCCCACCGTGTCAGCGTAAGAGGAAAACAGCAGAGTTGTGACAATCGGAGTCCTGCATACGGACTGATGATATATTTGGCACAATTGGCGTGCGTTGTTTCTGCAGGGAGTTGCTAGGGAACTCCCTGATTACAGTGTAAGATTATGTAACGGTCAGTGCCATCGATGCAAACCTAGTGTCAGACGTATATTTGCTTTCGTGTACAACCGATGGGATCTCTTTCATTTTGTGGTGTCACTTGGTACCAAGCATTATCTTTCTCTGTTATTAGGTACGTAATGAACTAGTATGTAACAAATGTATGTGTCCATAAAGGTTTTGTTACATACGATCAGTTGTTTAGAAACAGGTCCCGTAGTGCATGAAAACATCTATATATATCGTCAAATTCTTTTACGCATGAAATACTGTTAGCATGTTGCATTAATGAATCGACGCAGAGTTAAATACGTTACAATCCCAAGCAAAGTTAATTAAAAGCCTTGTTTTGTAATTGGAGTAGTTTTGCATGTGAAAATCGGGATGGAAGGTGATATCACCACAACTTTAGGTGAAAAGAATCATAAAATCTTATATCTCTTGTTCAATATGATCAACAAGTAGGGTTAAAAACATGCGCATTGATTGGAAGGTTACAGTATGTAAAGGTCTGCATAAAACTTAACCAGATGCTACTTGCTGCTTGTGGTTCAAGGAAAGTATATATAAATATGTTGGTGTATGGATGGTACAAAAGGTAAGTATACTGCAGAGAAACTGGTGCATAAACTATTTATTAAGGCATATACCTTTATTATTATTATTATATTATTATTATAATACATACATATATATATATATATATATATATGTATGTATATATATATATATAAATGAAAATCGTAATGAGTTGGAAAATCGAGAACAGTGAAAAAACTTTCAGCCTCCACCGGGATTCGAACCACGGGCCTTCCGCTCTGTACGCGGACACCCTAACCACTAGGCTATGGACGCTGATTGTATGTCCAGAGGTTCGAAACCGGTAAGGAAGGTCGTAATTCCACTGTAGGCGTTTGTCACCTGTATCGAACAATACTAGTTCTGTTTTTGGTGACATATTTTGCCTTACTCTTGAGATCAAACATGATGCTAACCAACTCGAAATCATTTGTGATTCCTAAAGCCGGATCTCGAAAGAGATACTTTGAACAGACTTTATGTATATATATATATATATATATATATATATATATATATATATATATATATATATATATATATATATATATATATATATATATATATATGTATATATATATATATATGATATATTTTCCTGTGTGTGTGGGTGGGGTGTGTTTGGGTGTTACGAAAAATAGATCCTTAGATATGAAACAGAGACGATCAGAGTACAAAGTTCACAAAACTTAATTTACATTTCGTAACATTTTACATACTGCAGTATACTTGTGTGTGTGTGTTACAAGCCTATAATGAACTTTACGATGACGTCATTCTATTTTTTTTAGCACCACAGTTCGCCCCCCAGGGCCGTGACTCACTTGCCCTCTCAAATAAAATGTCAACAAATCAACTCACCTAGGTATAATCCTACATTGCGGAGGTCATCCATCGTTATCGCCGAAGCTCTATATTTGTTAAAATTACATACAGTGACCGAGGGAAAGTCTAAAACATTAGTAGCAACGATGTCCACCTTGGTGGAATGATTAAACTGAAAATATTGTTTAATGATGCTGGACGCCATAAACGTAAACGCTCCAATTGAAGCACACACAAAAATTAACCAAATGGTTTTACGTAGACGTGAACCCCTGCAGACGATGTGTTTTATTCCGTGCAAGTCCGTTACATCTCGAGCCCAAGTCACAAATACCCATTTTTTGTCGAAAATTGTCATACTTAACTCCTGTTTCGGAAAACCGTTTTTCCTCACACGTTTAATAACAGTCGACAATACATGTAACTAGTTCATAAATCTGAACAGATATCCACAAAATTAGAAATCAATGACATCTATCAAATCAGGATTCCGGTGCACCGTTTACTGAAACCATCTAATACAATACATTGAAGCGCTTATCCTATCCAGGTTATGTTACGTATAGTTAACTTTTATAGGCTTATGAATAGTCGATATATCGACTGCATAACATGTCATCAAAAAATCTACATTGAATTCACTGTAAGCTGTTTAGCATGTTTAGCAACGTTAATTTCATACATGGCACGGTGACTTTGTTTAATCCTGTTATACAAAATGTGCACACAAAAAACAAAATGTGACGTCAGCTTTATCTTCTGTCGATAGCCATTTAAATAACAGTTGTTTATTTTAAGTTGAAACATGAATAGCGAAACGTAAACAAGAAAGCTAACTCAATTCGGCGAATTGTTCGCTTCTAAGATTGTCACAATGTGTATATTTCTCGTCCAATTTAAAAAATACGTGCAGCCTACGTCTGTGTTAGAACCATTGTTCCAGAAATCTCTAAGAACACACTCAAGATCTGGGTATAGTCACTTTCCAGCCTCCGATAATGTAGAATATATCATTAAAGACGAATGAATGACAATACCAAGTAACTATAGAATAATGGCCATTACCTCTGACATACACAAGTTGACTTTATCATCGATCGGTAGAGTCAATGAGTGTTACACGTTTGACGGTGTGTTAAAACAAGGTCGCACGGCAGGCAAACTGATTAAAAGTGATGTGCAAATAAAAGGCCCGAAATGTATGGAAAGCGATAAAGTCAAAAATTTGCTTATAACGGAGTCAATTATTGTAGCAAGAACCGTCAAACATTGTAGCAACGGGGATTTAAAAATCGTTTACTACGTGATTTGTAGCTTATTAGAATTCCAAATACGTTACTAAACTACAGCAAGCCAAGCACCGATCTTTTTAATGTGAATATGCGTAGATTATAACCATTATAGACCACGCCTCCGAAAACTCTCTGGAGGGCGCCGTTATATTATATATATATATATATATATATATATATATGTATATATATATATATATATATATATATATATATAGGTCCTTAGATATGAAACAGAGACGATCAGAGAACAGAGTTCACAAAACTTAATTAACATTTCGTAACATTTTACATACTGGAGTAAACGTATATATGTGTGTGTGTGTTACATGCCTATAATGAACTTTACGATGACGTCATTCTGTTGTTTAGCACCACAGTTCGCCCCCCAGGGCCGTGACTCACTGGCCCTCTTAAATAAAATGTCAACAAATCAACTCACCTAGGTATAATCCTACATTGCGGAGGTCATCCATCGTTAACGCCGAAGTTCTATATTTGTTAAAATTACATAAAGTGACCGAGGGAAAGTCTAAAACATTAGTAGCAACGATGTCCACCTTGGTGGAATGATTAAACTGAAAATATTGTTTAATGATGCTGGACGCCATAAACGTAAACGCTCCAATTGAAGCACACACAAAAATTAACCAAATGGTTTTACGTAGACGTGAACCCCTGCAGACGATGTGTTTTATTCCGTGCAAGTCCGTTACATCTCGAGCCCAAGTCACAAATACCCATTTTTTGTCGAAAAATGTCATGCTTAACTCCTGTTTCGGAAAACCGTTTTTCCTCACACGTTTAATAACAGTCGACAATACATGTAACTAGTTCATAAATCTGAACAGATATCCACAAAATTAGAAATCAATGACATCTATCAAATCAGGATTCCGGTGCACCGTTTATACTGAAACCATCTAATACAATACATTGAAGCGCTTATCCTATCCAGGTTATGTTACGTATAGTTAACTTTTATAGGCTTATGAATAGTCGATATATCGACTGCATAAAATGTAATCAAAATATCTACATTGAATTCACTGTAAGCTGTTTAGCATGTTTAGCAACGTTAATTTTCATACATGGCACGGTGACTTTGTTTAATCCTGTTATACAAAATGTGCACACAAAAAACAAAATGTGACGTCAGCTTTATCTTCTGTCGATAGCCATTTAAATAACAGTTGTTTATTTTAAGTTGAAACATGAATAGCGAAACGTAAACAAGAAAGCTAACTCAATTCGGCGAATTGTTCGCTTCTAAGATTGTCACAATGTGTATATTTCTCGTCCAATTTAAAAAATACGTGCAGCCTACGTCTGTGTTAGAACCATTGTTCCAGAAATCTCTAAGAACACACACAAGATCTGGGTATAGTCACTTTCCGGCCTCCGATAATGTAGAATATATCATTAAAGACGCATGAATGACAATACCAAGTAACTATAGAATAATGGCCATTACCTCTGACATACACAAGTTGACTTTATCATCGATCGGTAGAGTCAATGAGTGTTACACGCTTGACGGTGTTAAAACAAGGTCGCGCGGCAGGCAAACTGATTAAGTGATGTGCAAATAAATGGTCCGAAATGTATGGAAAGCGATTAAGTAAAAAAATCGTTACCAACGGAGTCAATTATTGTAGCAAGAACCATTAAACATTGTAGCAACGGGGATTTAAAAATCGTTAACTACGTGATTTGTAGCTTATTAGAATTCCAAATACGTTACTAAACTATACAGCAAGCCAAGCACCGATCTTTTTTATGTGAATATGCGTAGATTATAACCATTATAGACCACGCCTCCGAAAACTCTCTGGAGGGCGCCGTTATATAATATATATATATATATATATATATATATATATATATATATATATATATATATATATATATATATATATATATATATATATATATATATATATATATATATATATATATATATATATATATATATATTTATATATATATATATATATATATATATATATATATGAAATATATATATGAAATATATATATGAAATATATATATGAAATGGAATAGATAAAACCATGCGTGAATTCGGTCCAAGGTTGGTGAGCGATCTATACTGATGTATACTCTATATCTGAAAAGAACAGTCACTACACATACTACTATGTGATCTTATAGCTGAAATACCTAGAAGTGATTCGTGATCACATATCTTATAATTCATATTGAATGGTATCACCTGATTTTGGAAAATTTTACCCTAAGACATTTCAAACATCATGGTGAGCCTTATGGTACAACACAAAATCAACGATGACTTGCATTTTACGGTTGCTAGGCGGCTTGAAAGTATGACGAATAGCTAAGAAACAATAATGACAAGACGGTGCTTATAAAGATATTATTTTTTGCCCCCGAAGGCGCCTGTGTATCAGTATCAGAGTTAGCTTTGTCGAAAAATACTCTCAAATGACCTTTGACATGACGCCATTATTACGTCATTGGCTGAGAACGGAGCTGAAGTCAATGAGACTCGCGTACGTACGTTGTGGCAGATTTGTGCATATGTGCCATATCGTATGCTGTATCAGAAACGACTACATTAGGTCGTATGCACTATATATGGTAGGCCTACAAACAAATTGCTTTCGAAAGGAACTGTAATGCGTCGCCACATAACCTATGTATTATTTACACAGTATATTTAAACCTATGTGACTAAGAGTCCTTTGTTTGAATACATATATAGCTAGCGAGTATAGTACAGAAAATGTAAAATGAAACGTATATGTTTCGCTTACAAACATGAGATGTTTACGCTGGTTAATCAAACCAGGTGCGATTTTTGGTCAACTCATTATTTGATGATTACAGACTAACCGGTGTGAGATAGGCAGTGTACATGCAAGCGTGTCGTTAAGTGGAAAACAGTATATGATTTTGATGAAGATCGAATCACAAATAAACTGAAATGTTTTATTGCTTTACATGTGCGATTATTATATTTTTTCGGAATATTTTTCTTTTGTAGGCAAACTATGGACTTTCAACTTTAATGTAAGGTCTTTGTCCATCTGAAATAAATTGTTGGATTGAAGCTTCATGTCTTACTGAACAAGTGATTGGAATAAAGACCAATTTAGTTAAATTGTTTCCATTGATTCCGCGTCGATGAAAAAGAACTAATAGCTTTAAAAACGTGACGTCATCATTCAGTCATTTTCTTTCCTGTACACCTTTTTATATATTTATATATATATAAAAAAAAATATATATATATATATATATATATATATATATATATATATATAAAAATATATATATATATATATATATATATATATATATATATATATATATATATATATAAAATGTTTAAGATTATTTATATTGAAGTAAAGTAAAGGCTTGGAATGAGATAACTTTTTCATTTTTTTTCCATTAGTAGCTCATTTTCGACAAATTGACCAAAGTTACCTACTGTAACTCTAATTAGGACTGAAACAAATCAAACTATAGTCCAATCTCCGAGATCTTCTCACCAAATGGACTGAAATTACGCTGTAATTAATGACTTAATTTTGAAAATTCTAAATAAAAAATCATGCCAAGAAACAGTTTCTATATGCGTATTAATCACATCTGGAGTTTTCACAAAATATTGATTTTTCTTTCATGATTTCTTATACATATCATTACAGGTGTGTGAAGCTGTAAAACATTAATCGTATATGAACAATGGAAAAAAGTGTTTATATGACGTTTAACCAATGTTAGCATGATTCAGTGTGTAGTTCCACTGTTATACCAGTAGTCACTATAAAAATGAAAAATCATAGAAAATGAACCGAAAGGGCAAAATCTTTTTTCTTCTTCATTCAACTGATATCAGATTAAAAGGAACTGTATGCGTCGCCACATAGCCTATGTATAATTTACACAGTATATTTTAACCTATATGACTAAGAGTCCTTTGTTTGAATACATTATATAGCTAGCGAGTAGTACAGAAAATGTAAAATGATACGTTAAGTATGTTTCGCTTACAAACATGAGATGTTTACGCTTGATTAATCATGCCAGGTGCGATTATTGCTCAACATATTATGTGATAAGTACAGAGTGACGATGTGAGATAGGCAGTTTGCATGAATGCGTGTTGTTAAGGGGGGAAAACAGTTCAAGATTTTGAAGAAAAAAACACTAAAATGTTTTATTGCTTCACATGTGCGATTATTATATATTTTTCGGAATAGTTTCTTTTGTAGGCAAACTATAGACTTTCAATTTAATGTAAGGTCTTTATCCATCTGAAATAAATTGTTGGATTGAAGCTTCATGTCTTACTGAGCAAGTGATTGGAATAAAGACCAATTTAGTTAATTTTTTTAGTTGATACCGCGTCGATGAAAAAGAACTAAAAGCTTAAACAAAAACGTGACGTACACCTTTTTATATATTTATATATATATATATATATATACAATGTTAAAGATTATTTATATTGAAGTTAAGTAAAGGCTTGGAATGAGATCACTTTTTCACCTTTTTTTTTACATAAGTAGCTAATTTTCGACAAATTGACCAAAGTTACCTACTGTAACTCTAAATAGGACTGAAACAAATCAAACTATAGTCCAAATCTCCGAGATTTTCTGACCAAATGGACTGAAATTAGCCTCGAATTAATTACTTAATTTTGAAAATTCTATATATAAAAAAATCATACCAAGAAACACTTTCTATATACTAGTATTAATCACATCTGGAATTTTAATTTTTACAAAATCATGATTTTTCTTTCATTATTACTTACACATATAATTACAGGTGTGTGAAGCTGTAAACATTTATCGTAAATGAACACTGAAAAAAAAACATGTCGTAAATGAACACTGAAAAAAAAAACATGTTTATATCACGTGTAACAACAATAAGCCAATGTTAGCATGATTCAGTGTGTATAGAACGGTTGTTATACCAGTAGTCACTATAAAAATGAAAAATCATGAGAAAAATCGATCCAAAAGGCAAAATCTTTTTTTTCTTTCATTAAACTGATATCAGATTAAATTTTTCAGACGACATGCGTGGAGATATAAGTGTTGCTTGGAAACGCGTGAAAATTTTGGTAATGTTTTTTGCTTTCTTTTTTGTTTCCTTCATTTATGATTAAAATTTGATTGCATTGCAGAAATATTGACTAAATCAAACAATAAAAAATCAATCAAGATTCATTTTGAGAATAATTAACATCTCTGCTTCTTCAAAACGGAAGTATATTCCACAGAGATTATTAAAGTTTGGTGCACGATTGATTTTGGAAAAAAAAAAAATTATGGTTTATTAGGACATATCGCGCCGTTTATATTCCGCATTGAAGCGCGTTAAGGGGTTTGTTTGCGCGTCGGCACTTTCGATTATGAAAGGCAAAGCTTATATATAATTTCAGCTGAATTCATATCGGAGGTGATAAGTCCATTTCGATCAAATCGACCTACTAGAGCAGAAAATATTTTCCTTTTTTTCTCATTTTTTTTTAAATTTGGACTTTCCGTTATTATGAACTTGAAGGTGTGAAAAGTACATAACAAACTTTGCGGCGATATTAACCAAACTTGTCAATATCTATGACATTCAAATGCCTCAAGCGGAGCCAGGTCTAGTTCAGTGGATAATTACGTCACCGAGCGCTCACTTAACAGTCTTCTGGTTTTAGTTAAGTATGTTATATATGAAATGAGATTACATTATTATTTATTCCAATCCTTTTTTTCAGAGTTCCCGTAATTGACTTCTCGCTCAGGTCTGTAGGCCCCTCTGAGCCCCCCCCCCCCCCCCGCCTTCCCTCAACACCCTGTCAGGACGTATAACATTAACATTGACAACATTGATTCATACGTAAGTAGCGTTTTAATATTCAAATTATATTAACAATTACAATAATTAAACCTACATACCGATCACCATTTTCCACTTCTCACGCGGTACACTCAGAAAACTGTTTACACAGGTTAAGTAAAATTTAACTTGATTTTCATGTCAAATAAGAACACTAAAATATTAAAGTAAAATTTACTTAACTGCTGTTTTGTAAAGTTTTACATGATCAGCATGTAACGCAACTACAAAATTATTATGTAAAATTTTGCCAGCCATTTCTACATAGCACCCGTTCAGTAAGCGTTTTACATATGTTTTAGGTTAATTATTAAAAGCAGCTTGATGCACTTTTTTTATTAAGTCGATCACAACAGAAAGGCACATTTAAGAGACAACAAAAAGGAATGACAACACAAATTTTTTAGAACATTTTGATGAATTCAACCGTTTATTTCAACACTTAAGAGGGTACCCCGTACATCTACAATCATGCATGAATAGTGAACTACAGCCATGATATTTTAACTTTTGTGTCCAGTAATGGATTACACTTTGCATCAGATACATTAGGCGGTCGTAACGACATTGATAGCATACTTTCAAACGGTTGAAATCTTTCAGCAATGTAACTCTCACTTTTACCCATTATGAAAATAAAAAAATAACAAAGACATAAACATAAACAAAAGGTTAACAACAAAACCATGAACAAGAGGTACTATCTCTTAAAGGTGCATGCTTACGAAAATGTTAATGATTTAATTTTTTAGTTTCTGAGATGCATGCACAAAAAAGCATTTGGTCGACTTAGGAAATTTTCGACCAACATCCTCCACATGCTCACCAAAATTAACATAATCAACTCTCTGATTTTAAAATTTGACAAAGATACAACTCTACCTGAAGCATTAGCTAAAATTTCTTGCATAGATACATAAAATGATCTGTTCATAGTTACCTAACTTACCTTATAGTTTCCATTACATAACATCAACCCATGAACATTCCAATAAACATAATCTTATGGTGCAGTCCCAGTGGCGATCTCGGGAACTCGACCGACGCGACCCCACAAACTACTTGGCCTGTCTCGACCTGGGGGATATCTCGACCTGAGCCGACCTCATAACGACCTCACAACGACCTATAACGACCTTAGTTCGATTTTAGTTCGACGTAGTCGACCTGTCTCGACTCAGGTCGGCCAAGTTGGATAGACCTGTACTCGACCTATACTCGACCAACTCGACCTGTTTCTCGACCTAATTTCGACCAAATCTCGATTTAAACTCGACCTATATCGACCTAAGTCGACCGACCCGACCTCTACTCGACCTGAGCTCGACCCGGGCGACTGGTTCGCGACGGAAATTCGATTTGTCTGCCGAGAATCCCCTTGGTTTCCAAATTGTATAAATTACAGCGGCAATTTTCACCAGGTACCCATTAAATTTGGGGACTGCAAAGTAGTAACATCACCATCATGAACCTTGACGTAAACCTGTTGAGCCCAGAGAAGCGCAGACTGCTTACAATGTGGGTGCAGACTGCCTGGCACCTGCTTGAACTGGCGGATGAACTTGAGCATGCCAACCCTCCTCCTCAGCCGCAAGCACATCATTCCCAGCAGGGCCGCCGACGTCGGAGGGCCAGGAGGCGAAGACTTGTGGTCAGAGACTGGCTGGCCAGACGACCCCTCTTTGGGCAGTACGAGCATCTATTGGTCGAGCTCAACAGAGAGGACTCCAGATGTTACCGTAATTTCCTGAGAGTAGATGCTGACACGTTTGGGTACATACTCGACAGGATATCTCCAGCTATCACCAAGAAGACCACCAACTTTATGTGAGTACAAAAACCTACCATACTTATGCATGTTGTTTGTTTAAATAGATGTTATGAAATGTTGTATGGAATTGTTACTTATGATTGTTATCAGATTTGTAGTGAGTCCGTACTCGAGTACACATGCAACGAAGTAATGCTGTACTCATACTCGTGAATTTTAAAATGTTCCCGTACTCGTACTCAGGATTTTTGGAACTTGACGCTAGTGCAACTCGTACTCGTAATCTGGGCTATGTACTCGTATTCGTACTCACGATCAGCAAATAGGTCCTGTACTCGTACTCAGCTATTGCACTCACACTACAAGTCTGATTGTTATTCAGGATGTTTATTAAAATTATCTGTATTTGTAGGTTTCCTTTGGAGCCTGGACTGAAGCTGGCGGTAACGCTACGTCACTTGGCAACAGGGGCATCACACGCTGACTTGCAGTACGGCGCGGACTCGATTAGGTCGAGTTGAGGTCGAGATACGTCCGCTTCAGGTCGAGTTGGTCGACTTCTGGTCGAGCTGAGGTCGAGATACGTCGGCTTCAGGTCGAGTTGGTCGACTTCTGGTCGAGCCCAGGTCGAGTTAAGGTCGAGAACAAGTCTGTACAGATCGATTCAGAGGCGAACACAGATCGGCATGTCAGGCCAGCTCGACCTCGAACCCGACCTCTAATCGACCTACCTCGACCTATTCTCGACCTATTCTCGACCTACCTCGACCTATTCTCGACCTACCTCGACCCCATCTCCGACACAAGGTCGATGAGGAAATCGGCCAAAATTTTTGACATGTCAAAAATTTTTCAAAAACTTAGTAGACTTGACTAGACCTAACTCGACCGGACTCGACCTAACTCGATCTCAAACTCGACCAACTCGACCTCCAACTCGACCTTCAGGTCGAGTAGGTCGAGTAGCGCAAGGTCGGCACTGGGACCGCACCATAATATGTCATGTGAGCTTTGCAACTTAAACATGCTGGTATATAATTGAGCAGTGTAGTACTGTTCCAACAAATTAAACGTACTATATCAGCTCTTTGACAGGATTATGATGTTATACTATTAAGCACAATGGATCAATACTTATACATCCTCAAGTAAGAGGAAGGATCTTGAATATTTGGTGGTAGCCAGTTAAACACTGAAATTATTTTGCCTTCACTGTTCATATCAATACCCCACCTCTTCAACGTTTATAGTAAATATCATTTTATAGCTAAACTTACATCATAATCAACTGTCGGCCATGAAGACAATGACAAAGTTAAAACCTTTCCTCTAGTCACCCATACATAAGCAGTATTTTCATAATCTGCTGCAGGGATAATAGTTCAATTTCAATTAAGAGTCAACAATCAACCAGTACCAAATGAAGAATGAAGAATGAAATGAACTGATATAATCTTCTTGAAAGAAATGAAACAATAGTGAACTTTGTGACATGAAACATATTTGCATTAAACTGACCATTAGCATTCTTGGGACACTGAATGCTATGACAGTATAAATCAATTTCATGTTACTGTTTGTGTAATCAATTTTATATTCACAATGTTAAATAAGGGGTTAATCAACGGTCTAGCGTGCGTTACTCACAGGATTAATGCACGATCGGGGGATAATGCAAGCGATGCACGAGGGCGGAGCGTAGCGGAGCCCGAGTGCATCGATAGCATTAACACCCGGAGTTAATTCATACACTACCATTTGTGTGGGGAAAAAATCATAAAACAAAACATTTTTGGTTACATATAACCAAAGATTTATTAAAGTGATGCCCCGTCATTTTACCGTGCGTTACTCACAGGATTAACCACGGTCAGCTGACCTGAATGGACCAATAGGATTTAGGAATCTTTACTAAGTATGAATGAACACACAATCATCATATTGATTGGATTTATGATTGTACTGCTGAGTATTTAAGCACAACGAATCTAAACACTCTTACAATAACAACAATCCCTCGAGCCATCCGATGTGACGGGTCTGCAAAAGTAATGTCAGAGAAACAACTCTTCTTGAAGTCAATTGAAAAGAAGCAACAACTTTGGATACAGTGATTTGTTCATTAATTAGTTTAATTTGAATTAGTATGCAAACCAATCAAAACAAGTAGTGGTGAAATGAAAGGATATAATCTTTTTAACAGAAACTTGAAGATACACATCAAAGTGAACTTTGAGATGCGAAAACATGTGGAAATGCTGACAATCACGACTGGTACACTGTAGTTACCTTGTCTTTGTTGTTGGCACGGTAAGCACGAAAATCTCGAATCTGGTTGCACTTCACACTACCAGTCCAGGCAACTTATAAACAACTTTTTTTGGAAAAATTCACAGGCACCAAGACATGCCATTTGGTATTCCAGATCAAACACAATAATGATTTGAAGCACACATCAATGGCCTACATAAATGTTCTCTTGAGGTAGGGCATGTCTCTCGATGATCACAAATAACTGCTGAGGACGAATTTTGCTTTCTCCAAGAAGTAACACATATGCTGAGGGTTTTCTGAAATATTTTGCAAATAGAACTGCAAGTTGGTGCTTTCCTAAGTAACAAAAAAAAAGAAGATAAATACATTCCCATCATAATAAGGCTATGTGTAAACACCTAAATGGTTCCTAGGCATTTATTGGCATGTATCACTCACAAAAACGTGACATCTGATTCCAAAAATAATAAACGTTTAGTGATTCAAGTGGTAAGAAAAATTAATTATCAAGCAAGGACCTGCAACAGAGATACTCTTCTCAAGCCTGTTCTATTTTGTAATGTCTGTCATAATAACAAAAAAGACCTGTGGTACATTAAACCCTGTCCACTAATTACGATGCATGATATCTGCACCAAAAACAACAGGGACCATCCTTTGGTCTTAATGGTTATAATTATGCCTTCTATCAACTCAAACATAAATAGATTTTGTAATTTCTTGCTAATTTCAGAAAAAATACTCATACTCAATACTCCCCGCCAATCATCAATATATAATTAGCAAGCCCAAAATGGCAGTGAAAACATAGTGATGATGGACCAACGCTCCACACCAAATATTTAGTAAACGCCATGTATAGCTACTTGGAAATTGCCTTTTTAAGATTTTCACATTAAGCCCCTCCCCCCCCCTACCCCCCTAATTCCTATACAAGATATCTAAACTGAAAACAACAGTGAACACCATTCTGCCATGTATCAACTCAAATTAATCTAGGATTCTTGAGATATCATGTATACAAGCAGACATTTGGCCAAAAAACAAAACAAAGAAAGCCCAAGTCTTGGAGGGATGGAAAAAAAATGTTCTTCAACCATATAATTTCTCCTGAGGATTAAAAACATTCAAATATGCAAATTAGGTCCCAAAATCATGGCATCACTTCTGTCTATTAGCAATTAATTAAAAGTCACGGAATTGGGTTGTAACCAATCGTGGTGAAATTGGTTGAAAAATGGCAGAGATATGAGTTGTTTTTTTCTTTTCTTTTAGGAGAGTGTAGTCTGTGTCTGTAAAGTATGTATCTACTCTGTACTATTGCCGGTAATTTGCTGGATTTTGACAAATATTTCAGGAATGTTTCAGTCATAATTTCTGCCACACTAAATAGACCAATGCTTTTCAAGGTATCTTTGTAATATATTTAGCTTCTTCTGAAGATTAATGAGGCTGCTGGGCTGATCTAACTTCCAGTTATATTTAGAAAAATGAATAGGTCAAAGGTCAAATTTCTCAGAATTTTAAACGTAAACAAACTTTCAAATGAATTGTTTGGAAAGATGTTCAATATAACCTCACCCCCCCCCCCCAAAAAAAAATTATACATCATTGGTAAGATCGTTCTCTGGGCTTCAGTTTGGTAAGTAAACGAAGTATGCAGGATGAAGTATTAGGAAGATACAATGCTTTAAAAATGCTCACTCCGTCTGCAATTGCATACACTGCTATGATAAGGGCTAGATCACTACCAGATTATAGAGCCTTAGTTAGGTCTATCAGTATCAACAATCCACATCAGCCGTGGCCTACTTGTTACCTGCTAAAATGGCAAACCAGTAATTATAAATTGCATCACATGAATACGTTTACTCTAAAAAAAAGTGGTATCAGCGTTACGATAGGCCAATGCTCAAGGCCATTTTAAAATGTACTGCCTAGTCATGATAGCCTAAGTATAAGCCCCACTATGTCAAAAGGACTAGAAGGATACACTAAGTTCTAGGATTAGGCGTAACTGAACTTACGAATAGAATACACTAAGTAACAGTAAAAATCCTCCGTTCGTCCGTGATTCTCTGACAAGTATGAGTTGACCATGACAAACAGCAGCTAGTCTATCATATAACTTAATGTATAAATTTAACGTTAGGTCTACGTTTACGCAAGCGAATCAAAAGCAGTCTTCTATTTAATTTAGTCGTGAGTCTAGAAGCATTTCTCAATAATTGTCACGTTCACTTACAGAGTAACTAAACTTACCTTTGAATTTGTCAATCAACTCTTCCAGGCCCCAGTCCTTTAACGTGATTTTCCATGCCATTGTAGCTCGTGTGGTCGCGAAGTGAATGTGGCTTGCGCGTGTATGTATGGCCGTGGATTACTAGTATATTTAGTAACGATAAATGACTTTACTTGAAAAACTGGTACAAGTTAGGTTGCATTATCTAACTCTGCATCCGTTGATTAACGCTTTGGCAAAAGTTACTTGTAATCATGTAAATTGACTAAGTGGACTTTTACTTAGTTTTCAAAAATCCTCTTTCGTATGCATACGTATACTTTTACTGAATGTTGTGTAATATTTACAAAATGCCATGTATTTTTTACAACCCGTGATTTACATAACATTATTTTACATATTGTGTTCTGTGTGTAAGCTTAAGTTTCTTGTACGTAATGTTCCTTATACATATAAGTTTGCTTTGAAGCATTTGTCTTTCACCCAAGAGATATAATTTTGGTGTTAATTAGCTTCATCTAGTGATGACAATGGCAACTCCCGTCCCGATTGGTTTATGCAAAGTGGGTTATTTAGGCTTTGTCACATCTGCTATGAATGTGATGCTATTCCACAGTATAGGTTCCCATTGTTTGGTTTGAACAGTTTACATGAAAAGTTACGGACTCTATTTAGGTTTTAAAGATCTCAGAAGCTCTATACACTCTTACTTCCAAATTCACTCTGTTTGAGAGTCCGTGTTCAGGACAACCGGGATGGTTGTTTTAGAAGTGATTTCTACTGATTCATGAGAGTAGAATCTCATGAAAATATCCTCTGGTTTAAAACTACATTCCCGTGAAGCCACTTTTTGGTAAGAGCGACATTTACTCCTCCTCAAAAGAGGAGTAAATAAGGAGCATCCTTGCGACTCCAAAAAAGAGTGAATTCTCATTCATATTTAGGTGGTATTTGAGTAGTTTTGATAAATTGGAGGGTGCTTTGAAGCAAAAAAGGTGGTTTAGTTAACAACTTTTACCAACATTGTCGACGTACTTTACGACTGCATGATTTGTACCGCATATTTACATGTTATTTACTTATGAACTGTACACTATAGGATTTTTTGGGGTAGGCTTTCTATTCTCTCTGCCGCTAGTTGAAGGGGGGGGGGTTAACCTCTGGGGAGGGGTTTAAAGCCCACTAAGACTATGACACAACTCATAGCTTTTGCGTCACTGAAACATTTGTGTAATTGAACATTTACAAAATGTCTGCAGGATATGAACTCAAATGCTGCAGAGTTTTTTGTAAATGCTTACTTTACGTTAAATGAACAATTTATTATTTTGATGTAAAATTGTTAAATATACTGTTGATATTTGGTAAGTAATCATTCTGTCATTTTGCAACCATAAAAAACACATTTCGATCAATTATACTAGGACACAAAAATATCAAAATATGTATATGTGAAAATGAATCATCTTTTTAATTGGTTATATAATTACAGAGAGATTTTAATATTTTGACGTCACCTTATAATTTGTTTTCCATTCTAAAGATCACCGTACATGGTTGGTTTATGCCCAAGCTTGGTGACAAACTTGATGAATAAAACAAAGCACATTTGTAGTCAGTAAGTTATGGCAGATTCGCAGACCCCGGAAATCTATTACAATACCAAGATCTTTCAATTAGTAGCGCCTATATACTCAGGTAATAATCAACGTTATATATTATTGGAACACACAATCCAATTATGATTTTTCATAATCATGTCAGCATGGTACTTCAGAAAATAAGAAACAAATAATACTCATATTTAAGATATTCATTTTTTTATAATTCTAATTTAACATGCGACTAACACACTATCGATATATAGCCAAGGACTCCAAATTTAAGGCATTCGTTTCTATTTGTCAATGCAGTTATAGAATGTGATTGTAAGTTAATGAAAGATGTTATGTTACTCTATATTCTGCTACAAAATTTTCTTATAAATATTGGCGAATTTCACCGGGAAGGGATCAGGAAAGTTTCTCAGTGATGCGGTGGGGGTTTGGGATGTCTCCAAATTAACCATTTTTTAAATTAAATCAATTCTTGATTTGTATTACATTCATGTAACGTAACAAGGCTGACCGGCTTTCTAATCAAGATAAGTTGAACCGTAAACCGTGAACCGCGTGACAAACGCCATTAATTAAATTATAATTAAAAATATATTCGTTGAGAATAAAAAAAAAGAAAAGTCGTTTTACTGTTTAATCATGGAGTAGGCAGTACATCATAAATTATGTTTGCATTCGACCGTTTCTCTTGTAATGCGACATAGTCACGTTTTAGAATCTTGCCACATGTGTTTGTGTGTGCATGGGTTTTGCTACTTTGAATATGTACTGGGAGGGACCGGTTGATACTCAGTTTATTTCTAACAAGTCAGGCCTTAAGCCCCCTGTTGCACCTTGTGAGGCACCCACCCCCTCCTTCCCCCCACATACACAATCACATACGGTTATTTACATCTGCTGTCCGCCTGTCTTGACGATGTGATACATATTTTCAATTCCTTTTCTTCATCCTCGCTATGACAAATTTTGAAGTATACAAATACATTGTTAGTTAAATGTTGAAAGAGTGACTCATATACGGTCATAGGGCTATGTCCAAAACAGTTGTGTTGTTGGTTCGATAAACACACGACCTGGTTGTCAAGTAGTTGCTACGCAACGACTTATAGCAAACATGATCCCTCCTAACGCACATATACTAGTACAAATATAACAATTAATAAGACTAAGCAATCCTGAAGTCACGAACGGTCCATTACACTTTCTTAATATTTAAATTGCAAAACCAACCCCGTGAGATAAAAACTTTTAGAGAGACAAATTGGTTATCGCATATTAGAAAGATGACACATTGACTGGCGGCGTGGAGTACTTTTTAAAAGCAATTAAGACGAGCTCACGTAAAGAATGTTCAATCTTTACATAGTTTAGGTGTATATTGTTAACACGAGTTTATGATCTTAACTTCTCGACCAAGCGATGTCCCTAACACGAACGGGATCATACTTCATCAACGCACGGTAGTGATTCAAAAATGTACTATCATATGTCAACAAAAGATGGAGGGGTGGGATGGGGGGGGGGGTGGGCGAGATTGGGAAGGAGAGGGTCGGCATCGGCCGCCCTTCGCTACCTCTTGAAACTGAGAAAAAGAACCCAGAAATTTTTATGAAACTGGGTTCCTTTCGACAAAGGCTTTAGGTAATAGTCCTTGCACTTTTCATTACGGCATTACAACCTAACATATTCTATGAAGCCTAATTACGGTCACCCACGCATGTTCAGATTTCAATGGTCTCCCGTCGAAGTCTCAGGAAACTTTGAAAGGTCACCACCTGCAGTAAGTTTGAATTCATGATCATTAATTAACGATGTTGTATAAAAGATTTTTAATTAATCTGTTTTGTGTTATCCCAATACGGTATCTTTGCGATTATTAAAATGGGTGAAATGTCCTCGATTATTGTCATATAGTACCGTAGTTTGTGTTATTCCTTATTTCAATGGTATTCGAAAGTCGTGACGTCATATTGTGCACTACCCCACCCCACTTCCCATGGACCTCCTCCTTCCCCACCCACACCCTCTCCCAGCGACTATAACACCACCAATTCACCTTTGATCGACTTACGCATAGGTCCTTTAGGAGACGCGTTCATCTACAATAAAGCGCATGCGTCATTTATAACAGACGTTTTTTTTAAATATTTACTATACAATATACGCGATGCTTTCCACACATACCCTTTCTACACAGCATAATTGATACTTAAGTACGTTAACCTTATAGTAGTCTGAACTTATGAGTCTGTAATTATCACAACAATGTTCAAACCTGTTCATGTTGCAATAATTGTTATCTCCAGAGTAAACAAATATACTTAAAGCCATTTTAGTACATTAAACTTCCCTCATAAGTGCACTCTGTAATGGCGGTTATTTCGGAGGGAGAGATTCATCATCTCAACAAGATTGTTGAGAAGTACATCTTCCGTATAGTAAACAATGGTTAATTCACAACAGCGCGTACCGATCATTTACAGAACAATCGACTCTGTAAATTTTTACACGGGAACTTCAACTGCAATGCATTTCATATGGCATTATGGTTGTCAGGAGGTGCAAGCGCGCCTGGGTTGAACGTGAAAGGGTGGGAATATCCTTTTGAAGAGAAACTAAATCGCCTAACAGTTTGTCCGAGGATTTACGGGGTTGGGGGGGGGGATGGATATGTGTGGTGAGATGACCAGGGGTTGACCTAAATCCTCCCCTTGCCGCGTGTGACTACATAATGCATGCTAAATGAATATGACATCGAATTGTTGACCAAGTTAACTCTATAGGCTACTTTGTGTTGAAAGAATTAACATCTGGTGATATATGTTCAACTCATAAACTTCAATAGTTTGGTGCCCGAAATCATATAACATCTGTTAACTTTAGTCCACAAAAATCACATCAAAGTTAATAAAATAAAGCATTACCTTCAAATGCTTACATTTTCAAAATACAACATTATATTATACTCACGCAGGAAAAATTGTATTCATTTTATTGGAATAAACGTTTCATAACTCGCTATACTTAGAAGCATCCGACAGATTCCAATCATGCTATAAATCTTATCAGTATCAGCGACAAATACGCTAGATTAGTCAAATAATGGTCACTGATATCCAGATTGAAAGAACTGGAACATAAAAGCATTTAGCATTACTGAAATTTGTAAATTTCGAAATGCCGATATCCGAAATTGGTTAACGCTTAGCGAGCTAGGAATAAGCTATAGGCGCGCATCCGGAGGGGGGGGGGGGGCGGTAGAACGACCGCGGTGCCACACAGCCTCCTTAATGAAGTCCTGGATCCGCCCCATATGAGAAATATCCACATACCACACAATGCAAGCGGAAAATATGCATGGTTATAATGTAGTAACCTTAAGTGCATTAACATGAATAATGCTCACAGCAAAAGGTCGCAGTGGCCCTGTACGTCTCAAATGGATGGGGGAGGGGGGTAGTTGAAAACAGGAGGACGGTACTTACATCACAAGAGAAAAAAAATGGGGGAAAACATACGGTAGTAGCCTACAAAACCAGACTCTATAGTAGGCCGCCATTTTTGTTTGCCAAAAAAACAAAATGGTACCTTCCTGTTGATGACGTAAGTACCGGTAGCATTTTAGCAGAGTGATATATATGAACTCAGCTATACGATAAACCTATAGACTTGCTTACATTATGCACGTAATGACGACATAGGCTGATAGCCTATCACGGTATAAAGACAATACACATAACATAGTAATTATGTCAACCTCACCTAAATAGTAACCGATGTGTTTGACGTCATCTACCGTGATTTCAGACATCCTGTATTTATTCAGATTGCAGATCGTCAGTGCCGGAAAATCTATGTGCACTTTGTAAAGAATGTCCAATTTTGTCATGTGATGATACTGGAAATAATTCTCAATTGTACGGTAGCTTTGAAGACCAAATATACCGACGCTGCCAAGGAGAATAATTAACCAGATCAGACGTCTTAAACGCGATCCTCTCCTCATGATATGCTTCATCCCATGGATATCAGATACCTCCGAAGCCCACAATGGGAAGTAACATTTCCTGTCACGTGACTGGGGCGTCGATAAATCCGCATCCATAGTGCTAACGATTTCGTTCGCTGCTTCTGCCATTTTGAAGACAGGAAACTGTCAAGCAATTATTGATATGCCGTAATTTAACAGCCTTTACAGGCAAATTGGACTTTGTTTATACCTCCAAAGAATTGAAATAAAGATGTATTTATATTGCAGTAATTGACTATTTAAACGCACTGAGTCGTTACCTTTTGTTGAACACATGCAGAAGCATACTGGTGTCAATCATACTGATAGAGAAAGAATAGTTATTTTTTTTTGGTCTCCTCAATCCACCGTTCAAATGTAGATTTTATTGCAATAAGTTATATACAGTCAGCCCTTATATATATATGAACACGAAATCTTGCATATGTAATTAATTATGTAATTATGGCTAGTCACATTTGATGACGAAGTAATAACTTTATGTAACATGTAATTAGGCTATACCACCACAAGGTAAACTATCAAATCCACTAAAGTCTTAATTATATTGAAAAACAATTCAATCAACGTTTCCCTCAGTGCCACTGGTTATAATGTTCCACTGCATTTGAAAAACAAAGAAAAACAAAAAGTCGAATGTTTCCACTGAATATTAATCGTAGTCAGTTGTTAAGGAACAGATGCATAGGCCCGAAGCCTATCATAATGATTGTATACTACACTCGCTGCTATAGTTCACATCACACATTAACGTTTGGCTATAATGTGAGATCCCGATTTCAACTGAAAAAAATGTAACCGAGAATCGAATTCTAAAGCTGTCAATGTGTGTTTTCCGAATCAAAGATAGAATTCACAGGATCCACGTAAAAATAATATAATAACAATAATAATGCGTAAAACTAATATTCGGTATAACATGCATATAAACAAGTAGCAAACTTGATACTAAAATGCAAAGACACACGTGAGCTCTCTCTTTAGCACAATGCAAGTCGAACAAAATATTGCTAGGACCTCTCCTGAATCGGGAAAGTTTGACAGCGAATACAAATTCCTGGCTGATATAACAAAATATAGATATATATTTTTTCCAAGTCCTCCGAAGATCTTATGTAATAATCCATAAATTCCTTTTTGAAATCTTTGTAATCTACTTTCACGTTCGTTCCTGTATAATCACATTCAGACTTCTAAAGTCTCAAAGCAAAAATCAGAAAATTAGTTTTAACCGAAAGCGAAGGCCAGTCACCTAATTGCACCTGTCATTGTCGCTTCAGGGTTGTGTCCCGGCCTTCAAGATCCAACGTACCACAACGCTGTACTACATTGATTAAAACGCAAGACATGGTTGAATCACCAAACACCATCATGTCAGACTAAGAAAAAAACAACAAATATTTCTAGAGAATTTCTTTCTTTCTTATGTAATCCCTGATTCAAGAATAAATTAATGATAAAAACACATTTCCTTGCGTTCGCTTTCGAAATTATATTCACAAAATTGATCAGACAAAAGCGTATTCGAAATATTTATGTAGGTATTCGTTTGTCTATCAACGCTTCTGACAAATATATACAAACATTTCACTAGTTGACTATCATACATGTCACCACAGTCGCCATGAACAAGAAAATGGGATCGGTGGGACACATTCCTTAAAGGCCTTCTCTTGACTTTGTTGGTTGACCTTTGCCAGACCTATTAGCAATATGGTTTATGAATGGTTCCACGTTTTATAATGAATAGCTGATAACACTGCAGAATGTAATAAAACATTAAAATGAGGTCAACATGATTACTCGTTAGGCGGTTGATTAACGCCCTAAGCTACCAAAGGGGCACACATCGTTCACCATGGGATAACCAATCGGTATAACAGGTGCAAAACCAAATGTCAAATGGTTATAATGTGCAAAGTCGAAGGGGGAAGAGAAGACCCAACATAATACTTTATCTTAAATTCTCGTGTTTTTTTTTTCTTTTCTTTATTTCTATTTGACAGTTAGGAGTTATTCACGGAAATTGAGAATTGTAATTTGTTTAATGAGAAAAAAAACCAAATCTCATCAAGGAAACAGAATGTGTTGGAATAGAACAGAAATAGAACAGTGTGATTTATGCTGCATATGAATTCGTGGTTTTAAACGATGTTTTAACAGCTGTCTTAGGTAGACGAACATTACAACTAATTGCAATAAGTAGATTGCTCGTGCTTGTAGCCTCAAGAGGTTAATTTCAAGGTTATCTGATGTTTTAGATTGTTAGATACCAAAATGAGAGCCAAATTTCTTCATCCCTATCCTAGCATCTCATGCATGCGTGGTCTTGAATTATTCTTCACCATGTAGTATACACGAATCTTAATAGAGTTTTAGACTATTGTTAAAGTATGGGTGTTTCGTGCAATAGTTCTACTAACCACTAGCACGGAAAATACCTGTGAGATAATTTATCTACCAAACGTAATTGCCGAACCATGTTCCAACGTAGTATCTTAATGCCAAAACAGAAGAATTCAAAAAATACACACGCACCGATTTATCAACACACGCGCGTGCGCAGAGAGGATTATTCTAAGTTAAAACTCTATCAACTTTTTTGTTTTTGTTTCTTGTGAGACTTCAAATTCAACGATATAGCCGTCCTTTAAAAGCTTAAAACTTAATCGTTGGGCCAAAAAGGAACTGACGAAGATGAAGGAGCTACTCTAAATCTGGATATGTAATTAAAATCAATCATTAAATATGATTAATACATTCTTGATACGCACCTATTGGGTTGATGTCAAATAAAACTCTACGCGTACGTCGTAGAGTTTATTTAACGATGAAACCAACAGAGATTAGACTCGTAACTCAACTTCTAATTGGTTGACCATGACTCACTTTTCAGTATGTAGTCTGACTCAGTCAGAACGTGTTGACAATAACATGTGACTACTATGTAGGACGGATCGATATTCAATGCTTGCATATTTCAAAAGAATATTTCTTAAACGGTCTATGCTCGAGGGGCTGAGAGGGGCTGGGAGGGGTTGTATGGGGTCGGGGAGGGTTTGGATTGCTGCTGCAGCATGGTTTTTCCATGAACAAGATCCAGGAAGAGCTTTATCGGTTATCGTATGCAATGAGCCTATACCATACAATAACCTTGTACGTGTTCTCGTTAGGCTTGCGCTAAACTGACCTGGTTGTGAGATAACAGTGTGATTTAAATGATATTGGTATGCAGTTAGTGATAGGGTAACCTCTCCTCGTGTATCCTACATTATTCTATCGACATAAATTACACATAAGCTTATCATCACTTGGTTACCTTAAAAATTGGTTTACTTAACGCCTATTGTGCCGAGATCTGCGTTAACGTGTGTGTTTCATATACTGACGATTCAGCTAACAAGTTCAAATATTATAACTTGCTCATGCTACTAAACGATGTAAAATTAATATGTACGTCTTTAATGAAATCTCTAGAGCTGTTTTATATTTATATAATCGCTCTCAACAGCTGAGATAAACTTTAATTGAATCGAGATGAAAAAAAACACAGCTAGTCGCCGACAGCTTTAGTTCTGAGATATAAACAAATCCGTGACTGACAATATAAGGCGGAACCGTCGATATGAATTGTATGCTGAGCATCGCAGACGGAGAGATTAACAGTGGTGTGACGTCACAGGCAATAAACAGTTATGTATGTAAGTGAAACTACGTGATACCATATGCAACAGTGGTAACATATTTTTTGAGAGGAGCAGTGGATATTGCCCGGTGACAGTGGCGGAGATTTCTTGCCAGAAGTGGGGGGGGTTGCAGGCCATTGATGAAATAAAAAGTCATAACTGCTGGCTCACTATCTAAGTGGAGCGCCACCATAAGTTGGCTCGAAGTGCACAAGAATTTTTTGGCAAATATTGCCTCCCAGATTGCAGTAAATGGCATTGCCCAGGCCTTGAAAAGCTGCATTTAACCAGGGGCGTATGCAGGATTTTCTAACCCGGGGGCGCGTATTACTATCTAATCGTAGCGCCACCATTAGTTGGCGCGCAGCGTACAAGCAAATTTCTGGTTTTGGTACCCCCAGATCACCGGAAATGGCACTTCTCGGGCTTGAAACTGACCAACCATATGTACACTTTTGCCTGAGAACCAAGTTTTTTCCAAACACTTTTTTTCTCATCTATAACCTTTTTGAAGATTGTCACCAGTCACACATCATGTTCGACTTCATCACATATCCTGTGGATCATTGCTTTTGTAGGTGATTCTTCATCGGGGCCCACAAAATCCGTCAGCCCCACTGTTCAGAATTTGAAAATTCACAATTCTCGTGAATAAATTCACTTCAAAACATACCCATAATGTTGCACAAAATATCATCTATGGACAACCGATATAGAAAAACCTCCTTCAAACCCTAACAGATGGGTCAAAATTGCACGAGTATGAAGTATGATGAAGAATGTTGGTTAGGGAATTTTCGAAAATTCAGACGGCTACTAAAAGATTTCGTTGAAGGAAATAAAAATATACCACATATTTCCGAAACCGAACACTACACACATCGACAGTTTTGAGCATGGGCGCAGATCAGTCTTGGATAATGGTGGGGACGCGTGTCTGCTCTATGACACTATCTAAGCGGAGCGCGACCATGGGTTCGCGCGTAGCGTACAATTTTTTTGGGCAAATATACCTCCCAGATCGCCGGAAATAACACTTCCCAGACCTAATGATGCTCCTAAACCTCCTTAAGTTTTAGATCTCATGGCTTAGAAATTTAGTTTGGAGAAATACATGGGCGTCTGCAGAAAGAAAATCAGGGGACAAATAATCCAAGTAGACTTTTGTATATACGATGGGTCTGGGGTCCTCTCCCAGAAAACAAATATAGACTGCCGCAAATGCGATTTCCGTCCTATATTTAACAACTGTGGATAAAATACAATAAAATGAGAACTGATGCATGTCATGTGCACAATGCTGGATCAAACTGCGCCAAAGTTCAATACAGGGGAACTTGAAATGCAGCTATTGGTCAAGACAAATTGGTGGGGACACGGTATATCATGTCCCCACTACTGAAAAAGTTGGTGGGGACGCGTCCCGCTGTCCTCACCAGGATCTGCGTCCATGGTTTGGAGGCTGTTTATCGTGGAACGCCATTTTCATGCTCACTGATATGATGTGATATCTGCTGTTTGCTTTACAAATTCGAATAATTTTGTCACTGTTCCTCTTTCTCTTCCCTTTTTCTTGCCGTATTTTCTACTCCATCCTTTTCTCCTTTTCTCTCTTTCTTCTTTTTTTTTTCCTTCCTTCACCTCGTTGAAGTTGGCAAGTGTATACAGTTCCAAAGCTATTCAACAGCAACAAAACGTTATTTTGTGTATGTCTGTTGTGGGGTGAAGTTAGCGCTATGAGCTACAAGTTCCAATGCGCAAGGTGGGGGAAAGGGGCTAGAAATAATGTGTGGGTCAATTCTAACTCGGTTTTCGGTCGTTTATTGTTGATGTAGCCTACCAGGTAAAAGGTTGAAATGACATTAACAATTTCAAATTTAATAATTTGATTTATTATGCAATTTGGAGCACATAACATAGGCTATAACAGAACATTACTGGCAAAAACTAGGGGGGGTTGATTGTGTGGGCCAACCCCCCCTCTTCAAAAAGTGGGGGGGTTAAAACCCCCCCAACCCCCCCTGTTTCTCCGCCACTGCCCGGTGAAGAACTTGCAACTAGAACTTTTTGAGCACGCTGCATATCTTTGCATACTCTAAATATTCAAATGTTCATCCACGTTGCATAATCTGCAGCGTTGACTACGGTCAATTGTTTCCATGCAAAATAGTTGGAGAAAAAGTTGAATAGTTGTCAAATTTTAATCGAAACATGTCAAGTTCAGTATTGTTTTTACATGATTGTACTGTACAAATAGGACCTACAAGTTTGAACTAACTCTGTTGCTTGGTTTTAAGTTGCTGTTTTAACACTTTTGCATGACCAAACAAGTTGACAAAATGAAAACTATTCAAATGTTTAATATTTTCCAATATTTCCCAGTTTTTCCCACCTATATGGATATTTCCAGGACAAGGAAAACCGGGCGGTAATACCCTCATCGGTATTTCTCAGCCAGCCCTGATATGGTGTGACTGAAATCAGGTGATATGTGACATTCCCATGCATGTAAATTACTATATGATGTGACTGAAATCACGTGACATTCCGATGTAAAGTACAATATGATGTGACTGAAACCACGTGATATGTGACACTCCGATGTAAAGTACTATATGATGTGACTGAAACCACGTGATATGTGACACTCCGATGTGAAATGTCATATGATGTGACTGAAATCACGTGATATATGACACTCCGATGTAAAGTACTATATGTGACTGAAACCACGTGATATGTGAGACTCCGATGTAAAGTACTATATGACTGAAACCACGTGATATGTGACACTCCGATGTGGAATGTCATATGATGTGACTGAAATCACGTGATATGTGACACTCCGATGTGAAATGTCATATGATGTGACTGAAATCACGTAATATGTGACACTCCGATGTAAAGTACTACATGATGTGACTGAAATCATGTGATATGCGACACTCCGATGTAAAGTACTATGTAATGTGACTAAAATCACGTGAAATGCGACACTCCGATTTAAAGTACTATTATGATGTGACTAAAATCAAGTGATATGCGACACTCCGATATAAAATACTATATAATGTGACCGGAATAAAGTGATATGCGACATTCCGATGTAAAATACTATATAATGTGACTGAAACCACGTGATATGTGACACTCCGATGTAAAGTACTATATGATGTGACTGAAATCACGTGATGTGCGACATTTCCATGTAAAGTACTACATGATGCGACTGAACTCACGTGTATGCGACATTCCGATGTAAAGTACTATATGATGTGACTGAAATCAGGTGATATGCGACATTCCGATGTAAAGTACTACATGATGCGACTGAACTCACGGGATATACGACACTCCGATATAAAATACTATATAATGTGACTGGAATAGGGGAATATGCGACATTCCGATGTAAAGTACTACATGATGTGACTGAAACCACGTGATATGTGACACTCCGATGTAAAGCACTACATGATGTGACTGACATCACGTGATATGCAACGCTCATGTAAAGCACTATATGTTGTGACTGAATCTCGTGACATGTGACACTCCGACGTAAAGTACTATATCCAGCATACATATAACGTCGATATATCAAGGTTATTCGGTTCGATATGCGATCATTAAGAACTAATATTTGCTACTAACTTTTAAGTGTAAGAAATAATCAAACTAAAAAATTGATTTATCCTTCGCATTTGGGAACATGCTCTCTGTATAGTTTTGCTGTTTGTTTTTTCCTGTTAAATAAACGATTTTCTAGTCAATGGCTTTACATATATATATTTACATAACATCATGTCGTGTATTCATGTTATAACAAACCATTGCTGGATTACGTCATATCAGAGTCGCCTATTCAAGAGTATATGGATTTTTCTATGTACTTGTCCGTGGGACTGTGCTAACAATATCGTTTCAGAACTAGCGATTAAATACACATAGGCAACTTCTTAAAACAAATAGACTTAACTATATATATAGCGCTAATAAGAACAATGTAAGTCGAATTGGCTCACATGACAACATGCATGATGTAGGAAGATAATTGCATAAACAGCCTTGGAAGTGAACTCTCTTCCTCCATGACCTAAATCTAAACCACATGGTGCGACACAATGGACGGCAGGAATGGTAGCGTGGGGGCGGGTGGATGGGGGGGGGGTGGATGGGGAGTTCTTGATAAAACAGACAGTATACTAGGAATGACTGAGGTAGGGGAGGAGCAGGTATAGAAGAAGAGGATTATCTTACCAGCGTGAAGACTACGTGACGGGGGGAGGGGGAGGGGAGGGAATGGTAGGGGAAGGGAAGGGGAGTAAAGGGGAGGATAACGTCGCTGAAAATAACGGTGTATATAATTATGATCACAGGAGACTTATTGATATAGTGATATTTCAATGAAGTCTGAACAAACTCTCTTTCTTAACTTTCAAATTAGTGATGCATATATGTGAAAACATGATAATAAGAACGTGTATACAATCGATACAACTAGACTTTACTGAAGAGCCTAATATATAATCAGATAAACGCGCTGTGGTTTCCTCATAGACAACAATATCACATTCTGATAAATTACCAAGCAGAACATCAAATAGAAGGTCATGTCTGTTAGATTAAAAGCCGCTTTCAGAGGTGGGTTTGTTGTAACAAATGTAAACTAATGTTTAGATGCAACTTATAAGGCATGGGAAGTGCCATTTCCAGCGATCTGAGAAGCATTTTCTGCCAAAATGTTCGTGCACCCTACGCGCCAACCTATGGTGGCGCTCCACTTAGATAGTGGGCCTAAAAGGGCCCCAAACTATTTTGGTCCGCCCCTCCCCCCACAAGCTAAATCCGGCCCTGCTGCTCATACACACACACATAACTTCGGTACTCCTCTGTCGGTCGGTCGGTCGATCTGACCGTCCATTCGTCTGTCTGTGCGTTTTTAATAACGTACTACACGAAATTACAACATACCATATATATAGTTCTTTTCAGAAATCAATATAGACATCTTTCACAGGTCGATTATGTCAACTCCGATTACCGATTTTTTTAAAGTTCTATATATACTATTTAGAGAGCATACTAAGTAATTAAATTAAAATTTAAATGAAATTATTGACTTTCCTTTAGATCGATCAATCGAAATGTCAAACATTCCCTATAAATATGTCAAAAATAATAAGTTAGCAATGTTTGAAATTTAGAATCGATATTGTTTCGAACATATTTGAAGTGGCGTAGCTTTGTTGTTGCAGTCATCGCAATTTTAAAGTTAGGTAACGCAGTTAATAACATATTGGAGAATGTGTAGGGAACGAGGGGGTCGGGAGAAGAAAGTAGGGGAAAAGTGTTTGTTATTGTAGCCAGATGAACAGTTTACGTCAGCAGGCAAATTAACTTTTTTTCAGTGCCCTTTTTTTTTTCTGAAGGATGAGTTGGAGGAGGGGTGGGGGTGGCAGGGAAGGATGTCTTGGCCAGACTCATCGGTATGACCCCCTGGGTTCCTTCACATCCGTCTTTTTGTTACCGATGCCACTGACCATTTACCATTAACATTGAACAAGTACCGTTATTAGCATTACTATATAGCGAGGCCTGTATACCCATGCACCGTGCGTACATAATATACTGTACATGCATTTAGCATCTGACAATCGATCAATCAATCAATCAGTATTTATATAGCGCTGATAAATCGTGGAACACTTCAAAGGCGCCTTGAAAGAGAAAGGTTTGAACCTGTTTCTTGAACCTGTTCAGTGAGTGACAATGTCTGAATTAATGGGTCATCATTGGAATTATATAACGAGGATCAATTTTAGACAATGTACCACTACCGTATCGATTGAATTTAAAGCGAGGCTCAGAATGGAGATTATCATGTTGAGAGCAATGAATTGTAAGAGGAGATGGGATTACACAGATATTGAGCTGTTTTCCCATGAAGGGCCTTCCAAGTTTGCAAAAGAATTTTGTAGTAGTCTCTCTTTGTTGAATTGAAAGCTAGTGAAGGTGATATAGAGCTGAGGTTACATGCATAGATCTTCTCCGTTTTTGATACGTAGGCCTTATATGGCTTCATACAACGGATTGAAAGCTATGTACAAACAAACCACGAAAGCTATGTACAAACAAACGAAAGCTAAATACAAACAAACCACCGATAAAAGTATTGTCATACAATCGTGGTGTCGTGCTAGGTCGAACTGTCACAAAAATCGAAGCCCAGGCTTCGATTTTTGCTAAACTGGATGTAGGCTAGTTATCGTTACTTCCATTCGCCTATATCTGTATTCTAACGAATCGTGACACGGGTCGCTAATTTCAAGTGACTCGGAAGATGTTATATCCTCAAAGAGATAAAGTGGGGGGGGGGGTGGGAGGGGAAGGTCGTTCAAAAACCATTCTAAAGTAACATGCCTAGATGAAACTTCTTCAGTAAATGCTGATTTATTCTATGTAATGCAGTATGCTTTTAACTCACAACAAATAATATACTGCACAGTGGTGTCGTGGTGGGTGGGGAGGGGAGGGGGTGGGGTATGCATGTGGGATCAATAAGGGGGTGAGATAATGGGAAGGGGGATAGGGTGATCCTTTAACAATCTCACTATAGCAATGATATATACACAAAATAAACATACCAAGGTGATACCCGACCTGCTGAATATCTTCTAAAGTAAACGCCGATTCTCTGTATTTGTTAAAGTTACAAACAGTTAGCCCTGGGAATTCCAAATGGCCCGATGAAGTGATATCAAGCTTGGTGGTATGGTGTCTTTGGAAATAGTTTAACAGGATGAAAGTCGATTGTACGAGAAAGACAGATAATGATGCTATACAGATAGCTAACCATAGGCTCCTTCGTAGCCGGGATCCTTTACGAAATACGTGTTTAATGCCGTGAAGGTCTGAGGTGTGTGTTGCCCATTCCTTCAAATACATCACGTTGCCTCTTTTATTGTTTATTATATAAAAATAACGATTTCGAATCTTTCCGAATTTGCAACGACTTTGAATGTAATGTGTTAGACCTTTTCTCAGTTGTGACACAATGTTGCTGTTGTTTGTAAAATCGTATACTATGTGTCTTTAAACAGTAGTTAATGGATTCTCCAAACACATTGAACGTTCTTTGTTATCGATACCTGTTGCATGTTTTCACGCATAAGCTATACGCACAATTTAAATAAACTAATCTCAAATGTTTACCAAATAATTTGGCGACACAAATCGCCGGGCCGTATACCGTTCCTCTGGTTTTTGGAGATATCACGTGAATCAGTCAAATGCAATGATTAAATACCAAAATAATATCTCGCTCCAATAGAATCGCTCTCCGTTTTGTTTTTTTCTCGGTTTAAGCCTCGGCTACTACATGACACCTGGCAAACTGTTTCACTGAATCTCCGCACTGTAACTTAGACAACCAATAACATGCAGTTATTCCCATGCACACATACACCAAATAGTTTGAAACACCACAGATATCCATACAAATATAATCACGTTATAGTCAGATGATGGCTATGGAATATATGTCTTCTTTGTCAACAAAATTTCATCTTCACATTATAAAATTAATATTTCACTAAACTCAACACCTGTATAGTACTAGTGGTAGTCCATGAATGATTAACTGAAACTTGCGCGTAAAATCAAGTAACTAAGTGTATACTGAACAAGGATCCCAAAGCGTCTTTTTTTTTGTGCTCTTAACAGAGTTCCATCTTCGTTCATGCATCGACTAATTTCGTTTGGGTAACTGGTGTGTTGATGAGTAATAATTGGTGAGGTAAGACTTGATGCGGTGCGTACATGCGAGTTCTTGCATGAATATAACGCATATATAACGCATGTTTACTTTTGTTTCCGCTTGTTAACTTTAGGCTTATACTTTGAAAGACTTGGTTTAAACACCAGATACCACTCAGTAAAGTAAACAACAAAGGACACCGGATATACGTGGACATGACGTATAGAGAGGTCATATCGATTGGCCGAATTTTAATGTGCTAAAATTTTGCCATAATTTATATGCATTACTTGGAGGATTAATAACGCCCACTATTACCATTACCGCCACATCCCGTAGGTATTAATCCTGTGCTGGTGGAGCGCCAACAATTTTAAGTAGGGGTATTGATAATTTACACCGTGGAGTGTTAGCTCAGTGGTCAACGCCGGTGCCTTCCAATCATAAGGTCCCCGGTTCGAGTCACTCCAAGATTAATGTATGTTGTCCAGTTACAGAGTTGTTGACAACTGACAATTCGTATAATCATGGACGTTAAATATGAATGTAAGAGACTGACTTCGGTCAGCTTGCGGCTTTGATGAGCCAATGAGGCTTCTTCGCGAGTTCCTGCTTGCAGGAGGATCTAAAATACATACATACAATACATATATTTAAGAGAGGGAAGACATCGACTTAACCATGCACATGATTGAGGGGCAAACAAGAATATCTATACATCTAGTGCTTTCTCCTTATTAACTATAGATAACCCAATTATTTAATCATTGATAGTTGCTTTTAACAAATCTGCCTTGATGTATTTTGATATTGATATTTTGTGGGACAAATGAGTTTACCCATTTTAAATGAGATGGAACTCGCTACTGCCGCTACACGAAGACGAATCCCCGTCCATTGTTTAGACACGAAAAGTTAAATTTTATAGCCTATTTTTTAGACCGTTATAGAGATTAATATTAGCCCGGGTTGTATTTATTTACCATTTTATATGTTTTGAAGAACATTTAAAAACATTACGTCATGCGCCGAAGAGCCGACGTCGTCTTAAGCCTTACTAAAATAAAGCATTCCAGAGGTTTAGTATATTTCAAAGAAGAACACGTAGATTAGTTTATTTCTTGAACTCCTGCTGTATATGAAGAATTCTCCCCGACGGGTCGCCCTTTATTAAATCTTTGTTTGTAAATTGTTAATTAGTGAACCTATTTCTCACATGTACATATAACCCTTAATTTTAGTTAAGTGATTTTAAGTGCCCATAGTCAATAGTCATAAGCCAAATTGGCCCGTTGACCTCCCCGAAGATTATAAACAATCTTATCAATAGTTGTCATGTTTAAGTGCCCATCCATTGTTAATTAGTGAACCTGTTTCTCCCATTCAGGCTACATTAACCCTGTATATAGCCTTGGACATGCAATCAGCCATTTCATTGTGTAATGTATACAACTATAGGTATATCTTTACTCAATTGATAAACACTAGTCTACACAAAATAAACAGATTTAATGGATTCTAGATTAGTGGTAGATATGAAATCAACTGATGCTGATCATTTCTCTGTCGTTCGTTGCGTATATATACGATCGTTTAATCTGATATAGTAAAGTATGTGTGGAATGTTGTTCGTGCGACTCGGTGTAAGCGATGGACAGGTCCGCGTGAAACTACAATGTGGACTTCTTTAGTCAGGGCATTATAGCTCCATGGTCAGGGCAAACTAGTCTGGGGTAATACTTCCATGTTTAGGGTTTAGCTTTACTTTTGTCGAATGCAGTATAAAAAGGAAGACGAGACGGGGATGGGGGTGGGGGGGTGGGGGTGGGGGGGTGTTGGTAGCGCAGCGAGGTATTTGCTAAGCGGAATTCTCCCATTACCAAAGTAACGCATTAACCGTATTCCACTGTTGTTACACAACCGATTTTGCTAAGAATCAAGATTAATCAAACAAGAACGGCTTTAATTTGTTATCGCCGAATTAAATTGTGGTTAACCTTGAACAGCTAACATGCCACACAACCCAGTCATCCCTAACGTTTATCTTCCGTCTACCGCCCCAACCCCACAATAGTATACATGGCAACTCTTATCCCAATATGACCTTTGACCCACGAAATGATACAAAAAAACATGCATGCAGCTAGCCAACTTACCTAAGGAATATCCGACATTCTTGATGTCTTCTTCAGTCCAAGCAGTCTCTCTGTATTTATTGAAATTGCAAATCGTGAGAGCTGGGAAATCGACGTGTTCTGAATAAGTGACGTCCACTTTGGTCACGTGATGATATTGAAAGAAGTAAACGGTAAGTTCCCAAGTTTGGTAACCAAACGTGATAGTCGATGCGATGACAAAGACAGCCCAAATCAGCCTTCTTAGTTTGGACCCTTTACCGAATACATGCTTCAAGCCTGCAATATCTGCTACCTCGGTAGCCCACACGGTTAGATACATGTTTACGACAGCCGACCATTCGAAACTATGACGTCACTGAGAAAAATGAATATTCAATACAAATATGATAATGAATGACATAGACTTGCGGCTTTATAGAATTAAAGAAGCACATAAAAGTTGGAAAGTGTGGAAGACAGAACGTAACAATGTATACCTCCTCTCAAGTCAGAAAACCCCTTTTTCATTTCCAAATGAGAAAAAAATCTCATTTGGAGCACCAAATTGCATCTGGGGCCACCTGAAAATGCAAAAAAAAAATTCCAAATGGGAGGGGGACACCCCTCTGGAATTTCCCCTCCCCTTAGACCCCTCCCCCAGGCCGGCCATCAGTTTCAGCCCCCCCCCACACTCAAAAGTACCTTCCTACGCCACTGCCTCCTCTCACACCTATATATACCAAGCTATCTCCCTCCATGACTGATTATATGGACGTCACTTTCCTCGGAATAACATACACTGGAGCAGAAACCGTGTGTTGCTACTGTGTTAATTAATTAATGTCATAACCATATATACTAATGTCAGGGGCGGCGGAAACCCGGTGAAGCCACCCATGCCCCCCACCCCCCCTCCCCCACCTTTCCTAATTAAATGTATTAAAGTTGAAGGAATTAAGAAACAAAATGTAATTAGAAAGTGCCCTTTTTTTTAAGAAACATTCAAATACTAAAATATGTGGTACCCGTACGAAATATACAAGGGATCCATTTTTTTCGGAATGTTTTGAAATAATTCTGCTGTTTTGTCCTCTGAAATCAAACTAATATATCCCCCCATCTCATTGAAGTTTGTGTTATCTATTTCCCGCAAACTTTCATTTCAAGAAAGTTGACATGTTGTTATATATACATGCCTTCGTATCTAAGATTGAAGAGAGGGCGATCGATAAGTTCAATAAATAGGACACTTATTCGAATATAGTGTACAAAACAGCGCGCTGTTTCGCGACTCTCCAGGATTAAAGTATTAACGAATCAGAACTTCAAATAGGTAACATTTATATCCCACGAAACTGCGAAATAGATGTAGGAAATATTCAGTAACTTACATGGAAAAACAGAAGAAGCTAATTCTGTGACATCTTGAGGGTAGTCCAATCCATTCTTCTTCCTTCTTCAACTAAAGCTGAAAGAGGTCCAGCCCGACTTTCCCGTTCAATTATGTATATAGTGTGTATCTTTCTTCATAGCAACTGGAAATTTCCTTTGTTCTATTCTTAACGATACGTTCTCACTCCCTAATATAGAACCCCACCTCCTTATTCTCTTCCACAAAATCGAAGTTGCTACACTGTCATCAATACAAAACGATATAACCTGACAATTAGAATAATCGATACATGGTCTTTGTAATCACATTGTTAGTATTTCACAGAGAAGTCGGATTGGACACGTAGATATATAAGAACGTACCTGGTATGAAGCAACAGGGTAGTTTTAAAAATCAATGGCTTAACATATGTCGTAATGTGTTCATTAACTAGACCACTAAGGATTACAAATCGACGTTGCATTTGAAATCAATTTCTGAGTACAGTCATGTGGAAACGATTTTCTCCAGAATGTATCTATAGGGCATTTCCCTCGGATCATGTATTACACCAAGTATAAGGAATGAATGCATCCAGCTATTGCTGTGAAGAGGAGGGGGCATGAGGGGGAGGGGGAGGGGGTGGGGTGAGATGACATTTTCTGAGATCCTAACTACAGCCTCCTTTTCAGAGCTGCTTCAAATACAAGGAAAATATGTCTGCTATTCACTTTTATATTGCATAATATACGACACATATTCGCGATACGCTTGGCGCGGAGTGCCCTATATCCAGACAACTCTCATGTCGGAAGGGGGAGGGGGGGGGTGGGCAGGCTAGAGGTATAAGGCGAAATGATTAGAGACGATATGCTAAACTAAAATAAAAAAAACCGCGGCGGCAGACATACCCTGGAGTTTTATCGGTCCAGACTTAAAAAAACAAAAATAAATAATCGGTGTACACAGTACGTTATTCGAAAGTAACAGGTTCAGAAGCTTTATGAAGCTAGGCTTTTGGTGAGCTCCATCTGGCCATTGGACCGGAGCCACAGAGCCGATAATCGTTACGCCACTGACAGCAGCGTTTTGATTTCTCCATGTGAATGAGGGAAGGTCCATGCAGTATCGGATTTTTGGGAGACAATGGTCTACTGGGAATTCCTTGAATTTTCGGTCATCATATACAACATGTCGTCACCCGGACCAGGGAGTTGTTATGGAACAACTCCCTGCCCGGACACTTCCATCGTAGTATTACACCAGGGAGTTATAACAACGGAAGCAGGACACTTCGCCCAACAACCATTTCGCCCAACTGCCATTTCGCCCAACCTTACCATTTCGCCCAACCAGCCTGGTCATTTCGCCCAACCAGTCTGGTCATTTCGCCCAACCAGCCTGGTCATTTCGCCCAACCAGCCTGGTCATTTCGCCCAACCTTGATTAAATATGATACTTCAAAAGGAAGCGTTCGGGAATTGTTAACGTTACAGGATACGAACCGAATATTAAGGAAACTTGAGGATCGATCAGTGTGTTAGGGGTTAGGTTTGATAGTAAACGTTCGAATATTAAGTAATATTAAGGAAACTTGAAGTCCTTTACTTTGTATAACTTTAGTAAGGAAACGTTCGGGAATTTTTAACGTTACAGGATACGAACCGAATATTAAGAAATCTTGAGGATGGATCAGTGTTTTAGGGGTTAGGTTTGATAGTAAACGGTCGGGAATTGTTAACGTTACGGGATACGAACCGAGTATTAAGGAAACTTGAAGTCGTGGTTAAATTGATTAGGCCTTCATATATGATTACATATGTGGTTACATTGATAAAGTGGTTACATTGATTAAAAATAATACTACATATTACGGACGGGTTTTATATATTTTTTTTTAAATTTAATAAGGAAACGTTCGGGAATTGTTAGTCACGGTAGGATGGATCAGTGTTTAAAGGGTTAGGTTTGATAGGTTTTTATGAAGACCGATTCCCCTGTGTTTGTATAATAATATAACCATTGTATGCGTAAACGCCTAAAGTAGTGTAATCCTCCCATTATACCCGAAATAACTGCTCAGACGCCGATCGATATCGAGCGGACCTCACTTTTTTATTTACCTATTACGAAGTAACCTAACCCCCCAAAAAATCAAATTGAACTAGTGGAATAGAAAAAGTAATATTATTCTGACTGAATATTAGTAAAAATATGGTTGGGCGAAATGACCATGCTGGTTGGGCGAAATGACCATGCTGGTTGGGCGAAATGACTATGATGGTTGGGCGAAATGACCATGCTGGTTGGGCGAAATGACCAGGCTGGTTGGGCGAAATGACCAGGCTGGTTGGGCGAAATGGCAGTTGGGCGAAATGGTTGTTGGGCGAAGTGACTAGAAAGCATAACAACTCCCTGATTACACACAGCTTGTGTCAAGTAATTGTTTTAATTTATTTATTTTTGACTCACTATATTCGAAATGAAACGTTAACCCAACAACTCACCTGCATCGACCCCCCCCCCCCCGCCCTCAAACTCAATTCCAAATAGGCTAAATGAGACAATGTTTCTTGTGGGGGAAGAGGAAAGAAGAATTTCGAAACATTTCATCAAATGCATAGCTGTGGTTTAATGTATGATTTAATGAGGGGGCTGTGTATTTATTCACGGGCTTGTATTTAATGATGAAACTCTGCTATGGGTCAATGGTGTATGGGTATTATACGGCAGCATTTTGTTCGGGTGTAAATGTTACAACAAATTTTAGAAAGGTCAACAAACCAATGGTTTAGCTTAACCGCCTAGGAGACCGAATTAGTGTAGTGTCATAAATACACATGTTGCTCTCGAATATCTGAGATATGACCATTATCAACAGGAATATTTGTGAGTATTAATATGTAACAGGATTTTAAAAAGAACCCAGCTTGACAAACATTTTATGAACTTAACCATGGAGCTCTTACTTATTAAAACATGTAATTTAATGTACATATGCGACAAGGATTAGTAACAAACTGGCCATTAGAGGAGAAACAGGGGGAAGGGATAGGTGCGTGAACGGGGTTGGTGGGGGGAGGGGGAAGGTGAGAAGTCGCCAATGGTGGCTCGGATACGTAAACAAACAACAACAACAAAGCAGCAAAGTGAAAACACGATCAGCATATTATATATTGTTGGTGAGAAAACAAACAGCGTGAAATTCAAAGCGGGAAAAAAAGACACATGATAACATTAAAAGATTAAAAATGTGTTAAACACACGAGAAGATTAAAGATAAAAAGTATGTTTAACATATGAGAACATTAAGGATGAAAGGTATGTTTAACATATGAGAACAATAAAGATAAAAAAGATTTTTTAACACATGATAACATTAAAGATAAAAAATGTGTTTAACACACGAGAAGATTAAAGATAAAAAGTATGTTTAACATATGAGAACATTAAGGATGAAAGGTATGTTTAACATATGAGAACAATAAAGATAAAAAAAGATTTTTTAACACATGATAACATTAAAGATAAAAAATGTGTTTAACACACGAGAAGATTAAAGATAAAAAGTATGTTTAACATATGAGAACATTAAGGATGAAAGGTATGTTTAACATATGAGAACAATAAAGATAAAAAAAGATTTTTTAACACATGATAACATTAAAGATAAAAAATGTGTTTAACACACGAGAAGATTAAAGATAAAAAAGTATGTTTAACACATGAGAACATTAAAGATAAAAAGGTATGTTTAATATAAAAGAAAATTAAAGATAAAAAAGTATGTTTATGGCAATGTACATAAGTTTATACTGTTTGGTATCTTGTGTTTTATGGTATCAAATGGAATGAGAATATTCGAAATAAACTCAAGTTAGTAACTAGTACAACAATGATTTACCAAAGTTAAATAAGGTGGCGGTCACACTGTTTGGAATGTCTATTATTAGGCGAAGGGAAAATAGAGATAGGGACTGTAGGAAGGGGGAGGTAGAGAAAAGGGGTGTAGTAATACTGGGTGGGTGGGGGTGGGAGGGGTAGAAGGAGAGTCACACGCAGTCATAATGAAGCTAGACAAAACATCTGGGGTCAAAATATGTTATGTACATACAACCGGATCATGAAGACCATATACGTTCGGTCGAATGGTGTAAAAAATGTATATGTGCGTGTGTGTGGATTAGAAATGTTAGAATTGTCAGAGAAACGAACAGATTTAGAACGAACACGTAAAATATAAGATATAAATAGCAAACATCTAACAGCAAAATCCCTATAGTGTTTAACTATCATATTAAATGAAACAGATACATGAGGAACATTAATGATAACTGTTATTACACAAACAAACAAAATGTAAAGGTAACTAATATCTAAATATCGATTATTTAACACAAAGACTGGGAATTTTGAAGCAAAATTTCCGTTTCCATTTCTAATTCCATTTCCATTTTCCATTTCTAACCCCCGTTTTTATAACTTGCTATAACTTTTATAACTTGCTGAGACATAACAAAAAAATTAAGTTATTTTCTTTGTAAAAGTATATTGTGCGCTAAATTTGAGGATTCATTTTTGGAAAACACATCAAACTGTCATGTTTTTTTTTTTCATTCTTTTTTCTTTTTATGCAATAGCCTATTCTAAATCCCATTCACAATGAAATCCTAATGTAACATTGGTGATATAAACATTGATTAGCAAATACTAGGTCTAAGTTAAATTAACATAAATTAACATAACTTGGATACTTTCCAAGGTCACATAGTCATTTTCGATCTTATAGGAAAAAAAAGGCCATTGTTGTTGTAGTCATCGTATGACGTCACACGTTATTACACAATACTTTCATCAAAATCAAGTTAATAAACTGCAAATATACTATCTCTCCAAAACAGAACCGTTTTCAAGCTAAGGGTCGAATCGATGTGCTTCGTTTCATAAGCTCTGTAGTACACACTGTTTTTTTATTTTTTTTTTATTTTTTTTTTCTTGTTTTAATTTCAGAACCCATTATACCTTAACAGCTTTGTAAAAACGTCATGATTAGAAAAAAACATTAAAAAATAAACTAACAGTAAATTCAACCAAGTCAAGGTTTTAATGAAACATATATATGGCATATAATAGTCGCATAATTGTGTTACTCTGAAAAGAGATAAAACTTGTTGAAATTGATGCTAATACTTGAAAGAAAACTAATTTGAAAGGAAACTAATATCTATATTAAATATTTAAAAAAACAATACTCTTATAAACCTATTAAAATACAAAGAAGAGTGTAAAATGTTTTAACCTGTGAAAAAATAAATATTTCATCAGAAGAGAGACAAATAGGAAAATATGTATCAACTACTTGTTGTTATTTTACTGGTGTTGTCCATCCCTGTAACAATACTGTCTTCACTGAAATATATGAATTTCAATATATATCAATCTATCTGAGTTTTCTCATATTACAATCAATAGTAGATACATGATGATATGAATGACATTGTGGGAAAATTGTACATGCTTTGACCTTGAATTCCTTATTTTACCGACTTTCCTAATTTGGAGGGGGGAGGGGGTGTAGAATTTCTGTATTTCACGATACTCATCATTAGCTTCATACCCACCCACCCCCCCCCCCCTTCCAAGAAATACTGCGTCCGCCATTGTGATAAGTTTTGATAGAGTCTGTTTTTCAACATATGATTACTATTTCCTTACTGGAAGACAATTAGTTTTGTTATCCATTGTTCTCATTTTCAACAAAGGTTATCTTCATTGTCATCATCACAAATTACTCAATATCATGATTTTATTCCATGAATGACTTATGTGACTATTGTCTTTAACATCTTTTGTTATCGTTGCTCTATTTTCTTTGTTTTTTCTTCTTTCATGATTGTAATAAATGTTTTGTTACTGTCAGTGTTGTTGCTTGCTTAATGTTACTTTGTAATTAAAGAGGTTTTTTTAAGTTTACTTTTCTATTTCTTTGCTTTGTTCTTTTGTTTGTTTTTGGGGGTTTTGTTTGCTGTAGTTCTGTTTTGTCTCTCTTATTGTTATCCATTGTTCTCTTTTCAACTTGACTTATATTAATCTCATCATGATAAAATACTCAACATCAAAGATGAATTTATTTCATTTAAAGAAGCTAATGTTACAGTTTTCTTTGACTTTTTTTTTTAGCGCTTTGTTACAAATTGCCCCCCTTTTTTTCTCCTTTTGTTTTTCTTGATCTTCTCTTCTCATTGTTTTACTAATTGTTTCATGTCTTTTGTCTTACTAATTGTTTCATGACTTTCGTCTCACTAATTGTTTCATGACTACCGTTGATCTTCTATTGTAACTGTTTCATCTTGGTCATCTTTAACGTTTGCTCTTCTGTTCTTTTGTTCCTATTGTTTCTTAGGTTTATTGTTCTCGAAAGTGTTCTTATGTATTCTTCTTACTTATTTTTTTTTGTTCCTTACTGGTCCATATTTCCTCTTTGTTGGTCTTTTCTATTGTTTTCTCTCATCTTTTTTGCCTCTCATCAGTTGCAATGTAATTTATTATCTATAACTACTACTACTAGGAATAAACACCAACTTCAAACTTTTGTTGACCATAACAATAAACGTTGAAAAGAGACCACAAATATTTCCATGTTATGTTTTACAATAGATCATGCAGAACTTTCAAAAAATGTAATCATAATAATAATAAATATCATCATATTAATACCTAAGACATACAATCTTGCTAAAACATGAAACGGAAGAAACTTTCAACAATACACAACTAAAAGGAGATAATTTTGTTAATTGGTTACAAAAGAATTAAAACAAAGGAAAATACAACAAGCATTTGAATGACATTTATATAAAATGTTAATGATTAGAGAAATATCGATAATACTAAATAATGTTTTTTCATCATAACAACAGGGTATTCCTCAATTATACTGTAAAGGGCAATTTTTTTGTTTTTCGACAGACATATACAGTCAGCCAATAATGTTAGGTGATGTTATTTCACATCTATAACTGCTAGTTCTGTGTTTTTCGACTAACAGTCAGTAAACAAAAGAGATTATAAAAATTTGTAACTGTGATCAGTAAACATTGATTGGAATAAGTTATCGTTGCCAACCAGTTCATGATTTGTGAAATTTTCCTTTTCATAGACATTTTTTTTTATTTTACACTAATATTCTTACTGTTTCAGAACAATTAAGGTTAAACAATATATTTCAGTGATATTTTAATATTTATTAATGTCCCAATGGGAAAAATATAAGTTGCTGATGCCAACTTCAGGGCATGGGGGGAAGGGGGAGGAATGGGTTACTAATATATTAGTCTTACCCTTGCAAGTAATCTGCTAGTATCAAATGTAAGATTCTTGCCCGATTAATTAGCAAAACAAAGTTATTTCAGACCTAACGATGGGGTACTTAGCTGCTCTTGGCATTGTGCTGTTTGTGAAAAGGCTAGTGGTACTGTTTGTGAAAGGCAAGTGGTACAGCTTGTGAAGTTCAAATAAAAATATAAATCCATTTTAATCCAATCACAAAATATTATTACATACCCATATGGTAAAAAAAAAAAAAAAATACTAATGATACATTGGTCCCGCAATCAGTGGTGAAAAGGTGTTGTTTGTAGCCTACTTGTCATTGGTTAGTGTGAAAACTGACGTAAAAATGAAGGATCTATTAACACTAAGGAATGTTTGGGTAGAGAAGTATTGGTCAGGAAGCAGGGCAGGGGGCTATATATATATATGTATAGTTTCCTATTCAATTAACTTCTCTCATGAGCTGTTTTTCTTTGATGAGGGAAACACAACGTCCCGGACTATCACGTGCCATTTTGATCATGTCGGTGATGTTGATGACGTAGGGTGCATTTATGCTCGACGCCTTACAATAGGCTTCGTAACCATCTAGAAATTTCAACCACTGCTCTTTGGCCTCTTCCTCTGGCCAGTTGATATGAATGTACTGAGATGTGCATCGACTGACTATGAATGTGAACCATTCGCTGGTGCTGTCGTTGCTAAACCATTGGTGCATCCCAAACATATCTATGCACATAACATTCTGGCTTTCACAACCTATAAATGTGTGTTGGTCCACCACAGAAATGACCCTCTGCCCACCACTAGCCCCTTCACCTCCTTCTTCCTGTGGGATCTGTGAACCGTACATTGTGTTCCACTTTAGTTTCACGTGAAATTTGGAGAAAGTCTCTTGCATGACAGTTTGAAACTGTCGGTACAGAGGAAGGAGAAACTCCTCGCAGTGGAAGAAGAAAATAATGATGGTGAGGTCATCATTGACAAAGTTAAATATTTCTTTAACTTTCTCTAGACAGTTGTGGAGTCTAGTGTGACTGCAATTACACGGAAGGTCTCCCGGTTCATCGCATTCGCAGACCGCAAGTGTGGACAATAGAGGCTTGGGACCCATGAATGTGTGCCCGATGGACGATTCTTCAAAAAAACCATTCCCGGTGTGCGCCTCGATGCCCTTCACCAGATTGCAAACGTGACCGGTGACCCTCATGATAAATGGCAGGTAATGCCACTCGAACATCGATGGCATTATGGGAACAAGTCTGTCTGGTCTATAGTCCCTAGACATCACATAAGAATGAGTGCTGACTGAAATCCAGCAGTACGATCCCTCTGGGAGATCCGACCCGATATTTTCCCAGATCCCGCACGCCTCAAGGGTATTCGTCCCCTCCTTCAACAAGAGCGCGGTTAAAACCTCATCCAAGAAGATGTGAGTTTTAACATCTCTTTCTCCTCCTACAGTATCGGAGGTGTATTTCAGGATGAAGTTGTAAAACTCTTCGCACGAGACCCGCCTCTTGCCCCCCTCCTCGGGACTGTACTCTCTCAATAAAATATCTCGGAACTGCAAGACTTTGATTCTGGTCGTATCCGTCTTGAGGAATCGCTTCAATTGATCGGCGGACCTGTAAGGCCTGTCGCACTTACAGAATTGATAGTTGTCGATATCCGAGCAGGATATCACAAAGGCGACGCAATTGTCGTCTTCCTCGACCAACTTTTGGGCCTTTTGCACTAACACCAGACTTTTTCCTGTTCCATAATCACCTGTAAGGAATACATATTGGCCGTGATTATTTTTCACCAGGTCAAGTTGGCGAGGGGTGAGATGTATTACCTTCATCATTTGGCCGACTTTCATGACACCTTCGTTGTAGGTACGCAGAGAAACGGCAGTCGCCAACCCAACGTACCTACCACAAATTAGTTTATATTCATTCTCGTTCATGACCTCGCGTTGGTCAGGTCGGTCAGCGGTAACCCTGTCCTTCAACCAGCCGGACAAATCACTCAGATCGCTGCCGGTCAAGATGTTTCGAAAGTGGCCGTCGCAGATATCGAGACCTTTGAGGTCGCTGGACTGTAGGTTTGGCAATGCAGCAAAACCATAGACCGGGAGACCCTTTTGGACAAATTCCAGATCGCGATTGCTCTCATAAAATACAAGTTTGTCCTTGATGATCTGCTCGACCGCAAGCAAAACTGCTTTGTGCTGAGTTTTCGTGCGAGAGTTAGAAAGACAACCTTTGACCTGAAAGAAGATCACCCCCAAGTTACGATGGATAACCGTGACGTCATGATCACCGTCTTGGGCGGTGACCAACTTTTCTTTCGTCCTTATTTCGGAGAGATAGTTTTGATGTTTAAGGTTACTGATCACAAACATACCTCCAGGAAGATCCCCTTCACACGACATCAACTTCTCCACCAGTAACTCTACGGCATAGTCGCCCCTTCTTTTGCTTGTAATATCCTCGACCGCATCACCTGACAGCCGGTCGTGATGCTCCAAACGGCTGTCTGAATAATACGACAGCTTTTTAATTTTGCCACCGGTCTTCTTGCTGTTGTCTGAGCCTCTTTTGACAGCTTGGTTGTATTCATCGGGCATGATGAGGACCGACGGTACTCTATGAGCCTGGTCGAGACGTTTGAAGTTATTCTCTAGGTAACCCACCGTAATGCCCTCGATATATGTCTCATGCGGTCCGGTAGCTTTGTTTTTATCAGGAGGGTGGAACACGGAACAGCTAACTTGCACAGGGAGTTTCGGATGCCAGAAACACTTAGCCAAGTGACATAGCTAACAAAACAAAACGAAAAAGAAACACGAGAAGAAACTCATGAAATTTATAGTTAGGTATTTTAATGTTTTAATGCATCTGTAATCGCAACTGACTGTCCCAAAAAGATGTCGTAAGGTCAGAGAAAAGAGAGAATATTAGGTGAAGTTTTTCTCATCTCCTGTATATCTCCCATGTAGTCATAACATACAAAATCTTAGATTGAACATTTGGAAGGTAAAAGAATTTTTATTCAAAGCTCAAAGCAAAGAAGGTTCAATTTGTGCATGCTGCACAAAAAAACGTGAACATACTGAATTAAATTTGTTGAAAAACTTTTCGAGTAAAAAAAAAAGAAAAAAAAAAAAGGAAAAAGTGACAAAGTTGACATTTTCAAGACAAAAAATGGTAGGGATCATATGTCATATACAATGTCTTCTAAAATGCTCTTTTCTTGCCTCACACATAAGTTAGAAATTTGACATTTGACAGAAAGTTGATCACTTTTTGTTCTATTGAACAGATTTAATGCTTTGTCACAAAGGCTTTAACTTATATTGAAATTAAATGATAATATATTCCTTCATTAAATATACAGAATTTCATCAATTTTGATGGCTAAAATATTCAACTATCTCTTCAAAACTGTAAGTGAGCATTTCAATGATTCAATTAAACTGAAATATTTCCATATTAACTAAATTTACCTTGATTTTATCTTTCTGCAGCTGATCACAGAAAGCCTTGCACTGGTCCCTCTTAATCTGAAAGAAGGAAACTCATATTTTGTGAGATTGCTCCATTGGTTAACCTCTGTTGGTTAATAATCTTTGGGCTATATTGTCATCGATTAATCTGGAATTTTATTATATTAACCCCTTCACTCTCCCCATCCTTTCTCCTTCTAGTCATATGTTCTCTCAGAACGCACACATCCTACCACCTATGTTTGATGTCCTTTCAGCTGTAAATTGATTATTTATGTATCAACTTTCTCTAGCAAAGTTTAATATAGTAATTTCCTTCATCTTTGTCACTCCAAAGTAAATACCTTTCCCCTGTTTACATTTTGTATTCTGCATGCAACAGGTGTTTTTATGACTCTGGGGGCCAGTGGATATAAAAACTTAAGCAGGCAAAAATATCCTACCCCACTACTCCCCCCTTCCTGCAATCAGCAGTTGATTTGATGACTCTGGGGGCCAGTGGGTATAAAAACTTAAGCAGGCAAAAATCTCCTACCCCCACTACTCCCCCTCCCTGCATTCAGCAGGTGATTTGATGATTCTGGGGGCCAGTGGGTGTTAAAACTTAAGCAGGGAACCACCTCCTACCCCTACCAACCCCCTCTTTTCTGCATTCAGTAGGTGATTCAGTGGTTCTGGGGAGTGGGTGGAAAAACTTAAGCAGGCAAAAATCTCCTACTCCCGCTACTCCCCCTCCTTCCTCCCTTTAAGTCACGTAGTAGATAGGACACCCTCAATCAAGCATTACTGATCATAGATAATGTGGCAATTCAATATGTCTTCTGTCATGAGCTGGTATTCCATGTCATGTGACATTCAATTATAAACCAACCAAGTCACAGGGCTTGATTTGACCATGGCGCTATTACCGAAATTGCCATTTCTGGCCCCACCACTTCCCGTAATGCCCTTTAGAATCATCCATTAACAATGGCAACAACTGCCATTCCCCTTTCATCAAGTTGCCATCGGTGCCATCATGACTATTCTGTCCTATATTCCAGCGATATTTTCTGCCAGTAAACAGCTATTAAAAGGATTGTCTGGTAGCCCTAAGAAGTTAACTTAAAAAACGATCAATAATTTTCCAACCAAGTTGTCACACCCATGATTTCTACAAGAAGAAATCGTCGAAAGGGGACAATTTTCACATGGTTAGAAAGAGAAAAATAAGAACTACAAGGACAATGTATCAAAATCTTCCACTAGACAATTCCTTTCAGCAGCTGCAGCAAACATATTAGATCTCGACGAATAGCTATACAGATGATCAAATGAATTGTTTTTGTTTTAAGCACCTTAACTTGCCTTTTCTAAAGTCCTTCTCTCATCAGAGCCAAACTGCACGAGTGGGACATAGAACTAGTAGTCAATCACCCAGCATGACTGTATGCAAATTAGCCATCCAGCCTGTTCACATGCTTGTGAGCCCTTCTACGCGTTGCTTTGATTCAGAGATCTGTAGACAGTGCAGATCATGCACTTTAGGACCGATATGAGAGTGCCCTCTGATGGGAATGCCGGTGAGCCCCATTCAACTGCCTTCTTTTACCATGCCCAATCACACAGTTCTTCCAAAAAACCTGATACTAAGTGCTGATAAACATGACAGTTTGAAGGTCTTCATACACGCTATCAGGCATTCATAACTTGAATAGTTAGCCGTACCTGTATTTCAGCTGAAGGAGTTGTTGCCTCCCGTTCCAATCGCTCGATATCATCATCAACATTTCCTGTCTAAATGCAAAACACAAAATGAAAATAAAGATGTTATTAATACTCTATATGAGTACAAACATTATGAAAATGGTCGAAAAATGCTGAGTATCCCTTTTCTACAAAGGGACTGAATTGTGAGTAGACCACACAATTGCAAGATATGATATTAAATGACCGTCACCAACTAACACCAACATTTATGAATCTTTTCCAGCTATGAATAATTTCTTATACTTAATTTTTAAAACCTTAATTATGTTGAAGATGTGGGCAGTTATTACATGTATGCAAGACAACCTCCACTACATACATGTACCATATGAAACAGTACCTCTTTTCTCTTCGGCAAAATCCAGACCGGTCAGAGGTCATCTGATAAGAACCCCAAATATGCTAGAAGGTATAAATAATTGTCATTCACCCTTCAACTCCAACAAGCAATTCACTGCCAAATTCAACACTATTTTTCCTCACAAAGACATCGAATTTGGTAATTTGACACTCCTCGACGACGTCATGAAGTAACTTTGGGGGATTCAGAACAATCACGCAGGAAATTAAGTTGAGAACTTTGAACAGTTTTAGATTGCTAAACTTTGGGGTGACTGAACATGCTAAGCCTAGCTTACATCTCTTACCTGGACTTACACTTCATGTCATGCAGCTATCTATCTATATTACACTTGTATTTTATTGGGATTTTTTTTTACCATTTGGAAGATCATTCCAGATGGGAAAAAAATGTGGACTTTCCTGGCTGCAAAATTCAGCTTACTTTAGTGTACCAGGGCTCGAACCAACAACCTCAGATGCTACAGGTCTCATTGCTTCTACTGCCACCCACCTTTATTCATTCTTCCGTTTACACTAGAATATGTGAGGTATTTGTTTACACTTTCCGTGGTAAAACATATACCAATCATCCAATAGTATAGTGTATGTGTAGAGGTATAATAGCTCTTGGTGTTAAGAAATCACAGGCTGTTATAGCGGTTACATCTCTATGTTCCGACGTCTCTATGTTCCTCCAGAAAGAATTAATTCGGAATAATTATTTTTTATCCAAAAAATCGTTTGAACCTAGAAAACAAGTTTTCAGATCCCAATATTTTTGTGACCAACATATTTTGGGACCAAACTTTCCCCCCCCCCCAAAAAAAAATGTGACTCAAAATTTGTTGTGACCCAAACAGTGCTTGTGACCCGATATTTGTTTGTACTCCAAATTTTGTGGACAAAAATTCTTTGGACCAAACTTTGGGACCAAAAGAGAATACTGCAAGCGTCGCGATTTTGTTGTTGTATATTTGCACGAAAAAGATATAAACATGAAAATCAAAGGGTACATATATACGGTATGAGAAAATGCCAGTAAAATGTTTCAGTATATTAAGTTGCACTAAAGGAGGTATATAAAGGAAAATCAAAGGTACATACATTGACGACCATGATACAAGACTATAAACCAAAAACACAGCCCTAAAAATTATGGTCAGAAACAAATTAGGACCCTAACAAATTTCAGGTTTCCGCCCAGTGGCGTCTGCACGATTTCATGGGTGGTGGGGCCAAGTACCCAATACCCCCGACTGGCATCCCTTCCCCTCCCCCATCACTTCCTTAATGTGTTTTCAAATTCCCCCAACTGAGCCCCGAGGTTGAGCGGGGCAGGGCTATTGCCCCCATTTGCGCAGGCCACTGCCCCCCCCCCCCAAAAAAATGGTAGGCCTGCAACATAGTTTGGTCTTAATCTAAACACATTTTATTCGAAAATTGATTTTGGTCTCAAAAAGTTTGAGTACCAAAAAATTTCGGGTCACAAGCACTGTCTGGGTCATAACAAATTTTGGATCCCTTTTTATTTTTTTTCCCCTGTGAAAAAAATGTTGGTCTCAAAAAATTTGGTCCGAAAAAATTAGGTCACAAAAATATTGGGGTCACAAAACTACATTACTTGGTACAAACATTTTTGGATTAAAAAAATTGCTCAAAATTTTTTCTTTTTGTCAGAACATAGAGACGTCGAAACTGATAAGGATGTCACGCTATAGCAGCAAGTTGTGGTTGCAGGGTACTGTGTGTTTAGATACAGTGCAACACTACTGCATATTAAGCTTAACTTACACACTAGCAGGATATGGCATTGATATTAAACAAATTTGCAACAGGCAAAGAGGAAACTGAATGGTAATTGAGACTTACTTCTTTTGACTAAGAAGTAAGACCAGAACAGGATTCCAAACATATGCAGAGGGTTGTATGCTGTACTGAACTATATAACCTTGTACCTGCAAGTGTGTGTGCGAAATTCAATTGTTGATGTAGGCTTTAGAAGCAAAAAGAACAGCTTTTTGGGATACGTTTTAATTTATAACGCTGCGGATTCATTTTGAGTTTGAACATGGCTGTGAGAGCCCACATCATGAATTGAGATTGATCAAAATAGTTAATGCTGATGAAACTGATGAATTCTAAAACTGTTATTCAAACCTTTCTTTGGCGAGCCGCATCCCAATTCTTTAGCAATGTTCTCCTCCATTTCTTGTCGAGTTCATCTCTGTCATCCCTCAGCTTTATTAAGGTTTCGACTGTTGATGACAGGAAAGAATCATCATAATTATCTAAATATTTCATTGCAGGAAGTCCAACTCCTGACAATAGAATATGCAAACAGTTTCCCCCAAATCACTGGCAATCTGTAAACAATCCTTAACCATAGATTCATGTACTAACCACATACCTAAGTATTCCATAGATCTTGTACTGTACATACCTAAAAATCGCATCTAACGTGTGTACACGAGCGCATTCACATCTTGTACTGTACATACCTACTGTAAGTATCTCATCTAGTGTGTTAACACAAGAGTATTCATATCTTGTACTGTACATACCTAAGTATCACATCTAGTGTGTGTACACGAGCGTTTTCACATCTTGTACTGTACATACCTAAGTATCTCATCTAGTGTGTGTACACAAGCGTTTTCACATCTTGTACTGTACATACCTAAGTATCTCATCTAGCGTGTGAACACGAGCGTTTTCACATCTTGTACTGTACATACCTAAGTATCTCATCATAGTGTGTTTACACAAGCATATTCATATCTTGTACTGTACATACCTAAGTATCTCATCTAGTGTGTGTACACAAGCATATTCATATCTTGTACTGTACATACCTAAGTATCTCATCTAGTGTGTGTACACAAGCATATTCATATCTTGTACTGTACATACCTAAGTATGTCATCTAGTGTGTGTACACGAGCATATTCATATCTTGTACTGTACATACCTAAGTATCTCATCAAGTGTGTGTACACGAGCATATTCATATCTTGTACTGTACATACCTAAGTATCTCATCATAGTGTGTTTACACAAGTGTTTTCATATCTTTTACTGTACATACTAAGTATCTCATCTGGCATGTGTACACTAGCCTATTCACATCTAGTACTGTACTTACTGTACCTAAGTATCTCATATAGTGTGTGTACATGAGCCTATTCATATCTTGTACTGTACATACCTAAGTATCTCATCTAGTGTGTGTACACGAGCATACATATAATGTACTGTACATACCTAAGTATCTCATCTGGCGTGTGTACACGAGCATATTCATATCTTGTACTGTACATACCTAAGTATCTCATCTAGTGTGTGTACACAAGCATATTCATATCTTGTACTGTACATACCTAAATACCTGCTGGCATGTGTACACGAGCATAAATATCTTGTACTGTACATACCTAAGTTTCTTATCATAGTGTGAGTAGTATATACACAAGTGTTTTCCTATCTTGTACTGTTCATACTAAGTATCTCATCTGGCGTGTGTACACTAGCCTATTCACATCTAGTACTGCACTTACTGTACCTAAGAATCTCATCTGGCGTGTGTACACGAGCATATTCATATACTGTACTGAACATACCTAAGTATCTCATCTAGTGTGTGTACACGAGCGTATTCATATCCTGTATTATACATACCTAAGTATCTCATCTAGTGTGTGTACACAAGCATATTCATATCTTGTACTGTACATACCTAAGTATCTCATTTAGTGTGTGTACACAAGCATATTCATATCTTGTACTGTATATACCTAAGTATCTCATCTAGTGTGTGTACACAAGCATATTCATATCTTTTACTGTACATACCTAAGTATCTCATCTAGTGTGTGTACACAAGCATATTCATATCTTGTACTGTACATACCTAAGTATCTCATCTAGTGTGTGTACACAAGCATATTCATATCTTGTACTGTACATACCTAAGTATCTCATCTAGTGTGTGTACACAAGCATATTCACATCTTGTACTGTACATACCTAAGTATCTCATCTAGTGTGTGTACACAAGCATATTCATATCTTGTACTGTACATACCTAAGTATATCATCTGGCATGTGTACACAAGCTGATAGACTGATATCATTGCCTACTACAAACTATCCAAAATATGACAATATTTAGTACAAGAAATCAAACACGTAACTTTGAAATATAATAACATATCCACATACAACTTAGATGTCTATTTCTATGGAACCAAGACATTTTGAAACTGATTGCAGTGGTAGGCACTACTGCTCAAATTAGTAAAAATGGGAAACATACATATTCCTTCTGTCCTAACATTTATTTTCAGTTGTGACTGTTACCAAAATGAATTTCATTACAAAACATGAATTTAAGCTGATCGATAGCCAACCTACAAAAAGTCATTTAAGTTACAAAGCATGTTATTTGCAGTTTAAATGTTCATATTATTCAAGACCTCCCAACAGTTCAAGGCAGTAAAATTTGCAAGCAAAAGATTTAGGGTGAAAACTGAAAAGTCTACAAACCTTGCTCTAGAGATGGTTGTTCTCCATCACCATCTAAAGTTATACAACAATTTGTTTCAGGAACATTTACAAAGTCTGATGGAGGAAAAAATTAAAAATAAATATCACAAAAAAAGTAACAAATAGGAGAAGATATTCAAAGAAGAAATTAACCAAAAATTGAAAACACAATCTAAGTTCACAGCTGCAGTAGAGTCCATACAGATCTGAGTCTGCAGTCCAAGGCCGAGTTTATCCAGTCTGAGAAGAGTTTCAAGTCCAAGTCCAAGTCCAAGACAAGTCCGAGTCTAAGGAAAACCAAGTCTAAGTCTGAGTCAACACAACAAAGTGGACTCAAGTCCAGATAGCTATGCGCAAATTGCTTTGAAAAGTGTACCGATGTAGGCTACGTAATTTAATAACCTAGCAGTTCAGTAAGTTAGAATCATGTAAAATATGACTACTGTGGCAAAAAAGTGACTACTTTGTATTACATACGTCTCAGTTCCACCCTAATTAAAACACCTTCACCCCCCCCCCACCCCACTCATCCTCCTTTCCTCTGCATACTGTACATGTCCACTGGCCAGTTCATGCTAATACTGTCTGATTCAATGAACTATAAGCTGAACAACTGAAAGTGAAATGTGCTTCAAGTGCCTAGATGAATTGTTATTATTTGATCAATGAAGTGAGTCTTAATGTATATGGTTGGGTCCAGGATAATTTTCAGTGACAGCCATCATATTTAGCTTTGCTTAATTAGACCATAAATCATATTACAAGTAAATTTGGTGTTGTCAGTGTCCATTGCAATAATCGGGCAGGCTTTAAAGGCATTGAAGACTCGCCCCAAACCATGTACCGTGCTATGAAAAAGTTAACTTTCCGTTGCTTGCAAGTGAAGTTTTCTTCTTGTCGCTACAAATTGCAGACAGTAATGAAACGTGATACCTTGTTATCTTTTATCTAGACCTGATATGTCCATTGCTGCTATGTATACTGTGTTGTGGGTATTGACCTTAGCCAGTGGCGTAGGAAGGTACTTTTGAGTGGGGGGCTGAAGACTGATGGCCGGCCTGGGGGAGGGGTCTAAGGGGAGGGGTGTCCCCCTCCCCTTTTGAATTTTTTTGCATTTCCAGGTGGCCTCAGATGCAATTTGGTGCTCCAAATGAGATTTTTTTTCTCATTTGGAAATGAAAAAGGGGTTTTCTGACTTGCGAAGCGGGGGGGGGGGAATGATACTTCCGCCCCCCCATATTTTTCACTGGGTTCCTATGCCCTTGACCGTAGCTGTATGTATTGACTGTACACTGTGTCTAATTACCGACGGTAGCAAGCTGTATGTGTATTTTCTGGGATCGATGGTGGTGTCTAACACTTCTGTTACACCTCATTTGAAACTAGGTCAGATTACGGGCATGAGATGTTTCTTTGTGCGCGAGTCTTCACACCCTTTAATACAGATGTACTGTTGGGAGTTTTCAGCACGCAGTCAACACAAGTGTTTTCAGTAAAGTCCACCTCAACAGAGTTGAGTCCAACTTTGAATCCTCCATAACCAAGTCGTGTGACATTGCCGTCAAATAATGTTGATAGTTTACAGCCAAATATATTTATGCAATATATGTATTTCAAGGCAATATTTATGAACCAGTTATTTTATATGGGACTTTCCAATGAAAGTGAAAATCATTTGTGTGAAGACTTGATGCGTAATATTTAAAGGGTGTGAAGACTTGCGCAAAAAGAAACGTCTAATGCCGATATGTTGACCTAGTTTTGAATGAGGTGTAACAGAAGTGTTAAACACCACCATCGATCCCAGAAAATACACACACAGCTTACTACCATCGGTAATTAAACACTAGTGTACAGTCAGTACATACAGCTGCGGTCAATACCCACAGCACAGTGTAGAAACGATACAGCAATGGACATCTCAGGTCCAGCTAAAGATAACAAGGTATCATGTTTCATTACTGTCTGCATCCAAGATCTGGGCAGCCCTGTCCAATCCAATGTCCTGCACAGCTCCTAATGCAGTTGTCAAATAAAATGTCCTACACTTTGATCAGCACCTCAATCAGGGTCTTCTAACGTGAAAATAATTAGGCCTAGGCTAAAATGTTCGTTGCACATAGGCAGGTACTGAGACTGCCATGGTAGCATGGTGGGCTCAAAATTGACACACTTAAATGTAGTCAGTATAGGCCCCAAATTATAGCACGCTAAGTACTTGAAGTTTCAAAAAGTACTTTCCTTGAGGTCTTTACTCTCCAAATTGTTCTCAGACATTTTTAGGCACACACAAGATGACTGAATGGCCAAGGGAGGAAAATTTCTTCGAAGGTTGTAATAAAAACAGTTTAAGAATTTTGACCAAAGGTGACCATATTTGAATATCTAGCATATTTGGGCCAATACAGCATACCTTGAAGGATTTAATCAACGATATAATCTATCAAGGAAAATGTAAAACACTCAACTGTATGCATTTTTCATGTGCTGTTCCTCAGATATGTAACGATCTCAAAATATTTATTGTTCTGTGCCTACGCAACGAATATTGAGCAGAATTTGACCACAAAATGTCTGTGGTCTCAAGTTCTTTCATACCCTGAAATTGACACATTCTTCGATAAGCTAACTGTAGTGTAGACCTAAGAATACATCCATTGACTCTGGATACTGTTTATGCTCTGAACCTCTAAGCTCAGACAGGTCAGCTAGGTCCCAGAGAGTAATATTATGCTATTATATTGAGGTAATTTTGGTTATTTTTAGGGGGTAATTAAGATTTCCAAACGCCAAAAATACGTGCAAAACTGGGGGGGGGGGGGAGGGGGTTAAAAAGCTTAATTAAAAAACACAATTGGATCAGCACATACCTGAAATGGATTCAAACTCATGAAATATGTAACTCTGCTTTGCTGAAAATAATTTAGGTTGCCTGTTGTATCGTTGCTAGTAGTATTTGAATGTGCATCAATAACGAAGGTGCGCTTCAATTATGAAGCCTTTACTATTTTGAAGCTGGAAGTTATTATCATAATCTGAGTTAAATTCCTGGCAGCATTCACCAGTAGCCTAGGTCTAGTATTATTAGGACTTTTGCATTTGAAACAATGAATGCATTCAATAATTTTAATGCAGGGTGCATATAACTTACCATTGGTTGACGACATCTCCAAATTTCGGCAATGGTCGAACAAGTTGACTGTTGACAACTGGGGCCTATGCTTAGGCTACATCTTGATGAACAGTTAAGGCGTCAATGTAAAGTTATGAGGCCCAATGCTAACCAGCAGTCACGCCTACGTACTGTAACTTTGTAAGGTGGTGAAAACTTCGATACGATCTCTGCTGTAGCTTGACTGGTGTCTCGATCCGGCGCATTGCAATCTAACCTTAGGCCAATGATCATAGCCTAGGCCTATACTGTAAGCTTTAACAGATCTGCTAGGCCTAATCTTAATAAATCAGTAAATTCTTGGATGTTTGGCAGACCCAATTTTGTTTTTACAGTTTGACGATGAAGTATTCACTGACTTGCAGAACGAGATAATATATATATGAATGACTCGCTGTTACTCATCAAAATTCCCCGTCAAGATTACATCAGATCTTGCCTATTTTGAAAGCGCGTAATTTTTCGGGAATCCCCAATCTAACATACACCGTCTAGTGAATTAAAGGTCAATCGGTTGTCCGGTGGCAGACGACCGCTACAGTAAGACACTTCCAGACTGCTGATTAAATTTCTGCTCTATATACCCCAACTATTGCACGCTATCATGGAAAAGTTTCTTGTGATTACGTAATCGACCTGACTTGGTCGTAAAATTACCTCTTTTTACCAATTAATCTGCAACGCCTGCCACATATTTTTTCTTGTATGAGGGTCTTTGTGTGAACGTTGTATAAATTCCATAGGTCAACTATAGCATTGCTCCTGATTTTAATTTTTTACATTTGAATTATGTTTGTTTAGCTGTCAGTGTAATGTAGATTTACGATTTCGTCAACATAACTTTTCCCGGTTATCATCAAAATTGCTAGAAAAATGTGTATTGCTTTACATTCACAGCAAGTTGTCGAATTCTCTAACAGTTCAATTCCTTTAATCGATTGCGCAATGGGGGATTTCCCGGAGTTTTCTAGTAAGGCGGTCTCCTACAAAGAGTTTGAATCATGTTTAATGTTTTGGGTTATACTAAGCCATTGAGGAGGCTGAGTGACGAAATAGGGACGCCCCGGAGCTGAGATTCAGCCCCGGTTGAAATAATTGTCCTTATGCTCATGGATGGTGCTCATAAGGGGGAAAAGGGAAGCATAGTTACAAAGATCAATGGGGAGGGGGGGGGGTTGTGGTGGAGGTAGGGTTTGCTAATGGTACTATATATCTGAAATTTTAATGACTATATATTATTATGGACATTTTAGGTTAGCTTAGTTAATTTTAGGGAGTTTCCCCATTTCCCAATTTGCAAAAACCATGGAAGAACAGTCAACAAGACTGCACAACAAACCATTTTGAATTGGGCATAAGTCTCTATTTCCTGACAAGGTTTTTAAACATGACCCTTGATGTTGTGGGGCAGACAGTCAAGCTCATACACCATGTCACCCCTCCCCCCCCCCCCCGGACCATCAGGGTCAATGCATTGGTGCATCCTGCCCACAATTGTATACTCAATTCTTACAATAAGTTACTTACAGCTTCAAGGTGTAATTCCAAAGTTTTCAACCCTTTTGAAACTGTTTAGAAAGTTGTGAGCAAACACTAAGGCATTCACACCTGATATTGGAAGGGGGAGGGGGTGGGGGGAGGGGATTTAAATCAACTTTTGTTTAGTCATGACAACCATTTCTCAAAGGTTCATGTAAACCTGTGATGTGAGAGACCTTCAATGTGTAGGAGTGCATTATAAGCAAACTGGAAGAAATTGGGCCAAACATTTTCTGACATAGACATTCCAGTACAGTTAACATCAAGGATACCTATCCATCCAAAAATATTTAAAAAACGTTGATAAATAAATGCAACAATTCTAGGCCAGTTTCTTCCTTTATTTATCACAAAAGATCATTGGTTGTTGTCACCAAAATACCGTTTCTTAATCATAATAAATGCTGTCACAAGCTATGCAATAAACACACCTGTTATGTATATAAATGCAGAATAAATATGAAAAGAAAAACAAAGAGTTTATTTTTATTACAGAGTACAATCCTTGATAACAGTTTACCTACAAACTACATTCCCAATCACAGCTGTAATGTCGGGGAAATGAATCCTTCTGAACAGCAACATAAGATTAGAATAGAAAAAGAACAAAAAAAAACAACTCAAAAAATAAGAAACAGAAAAAAAGAAGACCAACTTTAGGTTTACTTGTTTAAAGTGAGAATATTGCAGTTCAACTCAAATCCAAGCACAAAGGAAATCTGCCAACCATTATCATAAATTTGAAGTGATAAAAAATATTTAAAAAAACTTGTAATTAAGAATTCCCTCACATTTGTTGCTTTTTATTCAATTGGAGCATGTCATGTTCTTAGATGTTCATATCATATTATACCATATCATATCATACCATATCATGCAATATCATAACATACCATATCATACCATATCATTCCATACCATTTTATATCATAACATATCATATTATATATTATATCATGTCATATGGAAGCCAAAGAGAATTAAACAAAGGATATGCTACAGCATTTTGATTTTTTTTTCCATAAATGTGTTTTTCTTTAAAACTTCTTTTGACATAGGTCATGGTTGCTATTGTTTGTAGCTGTGAAACACAATTTTGGTATTATTGACACAATAACTGATATACACATCGGGAAACCACAAGGGTTTCCTTTCCCCCTATTTCTATTATAAACAGTTAAAACATAGGCAAAACCCAACATATAGTGGTATTTAAACATGACATGCTGGGCAAATACAACCACTCCATGGAATATCTCAAAAACAGAGAAACATTTTTAAGGTGAAGGAACACTTGTTTCTGCATAGCCCCCTCTGTATTGTAAAGTTTAATACTTTAATCATTGGAATTCCAATCACTCCTGTCAATATCATTTACAGAAAAATTCAGTCTTGTTTGTCAATGATGTTGTTAAATGTGAATATGATCAACACTGACAATGACCTTCCAAGAAAAAAATACAATTATTTCCCAGTAAGTATGGTTGAATCTTTGAGGGCAAATGCATAAAGGTGGTTAATATTCCCCTCTGAATTCTGAATTCATATGCACTGGGACTGTGTATGCTTTTGGAGTTATAATTTGGTAAAGTTTCTTTTCAGCAATATACAAAAACATATCTATGTGAAGGATACTGACCTCCTTTTCAGAAATTATTTTATTAAAATCTGGAAATATTCAGTCCCAAGAAAAGAAAACAATCTGAGGCCCTTAGCCACCAAACTTATTGTGTGAAGAGACAATAGAACAATATTACTTATACTTTCATAACAAAAGGAATTATTACTATTCCAAATATGTAATATCTTTCAATACTAGGTAATTCCCAAATCAATAGTTCACATTTTCTGCCCCTACAATATCATTAGTTCACATCCACAAAATGTGTTTGAAAATAACAATTTGTTATAAACTTTTCACATTTTTTAATTTCTTTCTTCTTAAATATATAAATTTCTTGATTGAATCAACAACAACAAGGTTGTTCGACATGTCATCATAAATGCGGACTATTTTCTTTCTCATTTTATGGCAATATGGAATATGTTTAAACTTGATTGTCAACATACTGATAAACAAGAGAATTGTTCACTCCTTGCCTTACTTCAAGGATTGTGTGCTCACATCCAAAAGATGCGACTACTGTGAGAGATGCAGATTGTTCTCGGTAGTCTGCACGGTCAAAAGGAAAGATTACAAAAATATGAAAGAAATATCTTAGATACACAATATTTTAGAATTATTTACAAAAGGTATTCAAGTACAAAAGAAGATCGTAACATAATTTTTTCAATTATTAATATTTAATGAGGATATAATGGTAGAATCAACATGCAATACTGAAGATAGCAATAATTGGAGAAAACAAAACAAAAAATTATTGTTGAAAAGAAATTTTTGCTACAGAAGCTACTAACTCAGAGGGATAGGAAATGCAAGAGTTATACTCAGTACAGATGATAGCAGTTAGGAATTCTTCCCTCATCCCCATCTACTCTTTAACACCTTCAAACTTCCCACCTCCCCTTCCCACCCTCCTCTCACCACCCATAATCCACCCACTGATAGAGAATGACAAAGAGGGTTCACAACTGGTGGAAATTTGAAACTGTAATAGAGTCTATTAGGTAATATGATACTAACAAACAAATCTGGAAAAATTTTCGAGAACATTTTTTTTTGAATTCATACTTTCATGTACCGCATTGATTTTAATCTGAGGATATTGAGATGTACCCCAAAAAGAAACTGCCATTTTTTAGGGTAGGGTTGGAAATGGTGAGTATAGGATATGGGTAAGATGGGGTGACTACTTCAGAACATTAAAATTGTCACCCCTCCCCCCCCCACCCCACAACCCTTGTCTCCCTATCTTGATATGCCCCAAAAAATGGTCACTCCTGTTTCCAAGTTTATTCAACATTAAAATTGGCATCGCTAAAGCATGCTCTCTTAATTAAGACATTAATTAACTGTCCAATTCTACTTCTGTTATCTCATGCCAGAGGCAGTGTACCTCCAGGATGGCTCTTTTGAAGACACTCAGCATGCTAAACTTTGGAGGCAAAACTTGAGGCTTTTAACTTAGCGAGTTATCAAGGATTAAATCGGTAGTCATGCAAACCATTCATGAAGAGGTCTTTCTCTGCCTAAATTTGTAATCAAAATTGCTGACAATGGCAAACAAAACATGTTTACTGGCCTGATGTGGTTATACCAAAACTATCCCACGGTGGTGCGTTTTTTTTATGCCCTGAAACGCTAGCCAGAGTACATTTTCTTTTTCACAAACTTCAACATGGCTTAAAGTATAAAGCACACCCTCCTTCTCTATCTCTCTCTATATTATATAGTATCATAAATTAAATCAAACAATTAACCATTGTTTGAGAAGACAATGCAGTAATTAACTTGAGATATTCAATACAGGATTGGAACAGCATGCAACCTGTACGTAGAATGTCCCCGAATAGAAAAAACACAAAGCGATTATACTTTGCCATTAGTACTGGTGGAGTCTTCAAAGATGTAAACATTTCAGAAAGGCAAAAAAGAATATCGGAAATACCGTAAACCAATCGATCTAGAGTTAACTAGCCATGAATTATTCATGAAAAGAGAGAGGGCTAGCTAATAGTCACTCAATTGTATGTTGAATGGATTACTTGCTTAGAAAACAATGAAGCAAACACAGACAATGGAAACTTTGAATATACATGCAACTGTTTATACTAGCCATCTTACTGTATCGAAATTGTGCATTGGTGGTTGGGGTGATGTTTTAAGGAGGGGGGGCATGGGAGAGGTTGGGGGGAGGGGTGGAGAGAGTGCAGAGGAAACAGCACACAACTGAGGTTTAGAATGTCCTACCTTGTGCTTAACTAATTTCACACTATGACCATTACATATTATGTTAACAATTTAAAGGTTCGATCCCAATAGTAGAAATAAAACAAGTACTATGTCAATCTTGAATGTTACACATCTCACTTTGAACTTTTTCATATTTCAATAAATTAAAAATAAATCATAAAAAAAAGTCCTAAACTGAAGAAAAAAGTCCTAAACTGAAGAGAAACTGATTTAACTGTTATTACTGAATATTCCTCGAAAAAAAAAAACAACATTATTCGGTACATTTAAACTCAAAATAAGTTTTCCTGTTTCTACCCCACCTCGCTTCAACTTTGTACTTCAAAAACCGTTTTCCCTTTTCCAACAATCTCTGCATGTCAATGCCATTGCCTCAACTCATCCGGTTGGTATCAACAAAGAAGAAACAACACAGAAATGTACAAACATGAGACTACTACCAAAAAAAAACAAAGGAGTAAGGCTTGTCTGAAGGTGAAGTAAGTACTGGCCATACGAAGAAGAAAAAACAATATAAGGCAAACCATAAATCATACACAAACAAAAAAGAAAAAAGCTTACACTGATCATACAAATAAATCAAGCTAATCTTTGCTTCGGGGTAGTAGCCTGGTATCTTTCACCACCGTGCAATGGATTAGGGCTCGAAATCAGAATCTACAGGGGGAGGGGCATTACCAATTTTTTAACGGAAGCTAGAAAACTTCCTAGGATCTTCATTAAATGAAATTATACTGTTTTCAAAAATCGGTCACCATGGCTATTTCCAAAAGTTTGAAATGGCACAAAAAAGACAATTTTCTTTGAAGTATGAGACAACATGTCAAAAAACCTAGCTATTGATGTTTCATACAGCTAGCTGCATAATACCTGTTTTCTAATGCAAATATTGCTGGGAATTTTGGACAAATTTTTAGAGCCCAGAGTCTGTTCGATGATGGAGTTGAACGACCGAGATAATTGCGAGGTGACTTACAGCGACTTGATTAAAGGGGCACGGCAGTCATAATGCCATCCGTAATGGGTGATAGTTAAAAACTCTTTGGAGTAACTGGGTTGGGGCACCGACGGCAATATGCCATTGGTTTAAAATATGGATTATACATAATGAATTATATTGGCAGTGGAGATTTTTGGGACAATTGAGGTGGAATATTCTTCAACGCTCTCCTTAAAAGAGACATTTTGGAAAGGACGGGTGTTTGTCACTGGTACAAAATCCATTTTACAAATGCAATCCATCTTTCAGCAGTGTTTACTTTCCTTCGGCCTAGAGAAATAAAATACGTTGAGACCCCTTCTTCCATTTTAAAATGTTTTCATAGTATTTAAAGTGAAAAGATGGTTGTTTTATCAGAAAGTTTGAAAAACCATATCCTTTGTGATTTTATAAGATACTTGTATGTGCAAGATATATTGCCATGGCTACATGACTGTATTTCCATGTATTTCCATGAAATAGCAACCAATAATGATGGTCCCAGGTGTTACCATAGAACTAGTACATGAGAATCATGGGGCAGGCAGTTATAAGTCCAAGATTCAGAAAAAGCAGCTTTTAAATATTAAACTATTTAAAAAAGTGCAAGACAGTTATAGAAGGCCTCACAAGAAATGCCACAATTTTCAGATGATGGAAAATTTCAATCCTTGACAGAAGCAATGACACAGAGGAGACAGGAGAGGTGGTGGTGGGCAGGGGGTGGGGGGGGGACTTTTTTTAACATTTCACCTCAAGACACCATTTTGTAGACGCTTTTGGAGAATGAATTTACTAGTACCTGCTAGAGAGCAGTGTCCTGGTTGATGTCAACCAAACCCAGTGCACCAATGACTGTTTCAATCTATGAAGTAAAAAAATATTGAGAAATGAGGGAAAAAAATTGGATTGGGAAAGAAAATTTTGCTTACTCCAACTTTTTCCTTTTGAAATAACATTTGTTAATGACAAATACACAACCCTGGAATTGAAGGGGTTGGGGAGGAGGGAAGAGTAAAGATGGGGACAATTGTCCATGAAGTTCAGTTCTCATTTCCCCATGGGTAGGGGAGGAGTAGGGGAGGGGGTACCTCACACTATGTCCTCACCTCATAAAATTAAAAAAAATTAAAACAAGTAATAACCTGGCTACACCACTGCAATCTTTAACTGCTATGCAATCTGTTCTTTGGTAATAAAACACCAGAACGAATGAAACTGACTGATCGGTCATTACTGTTATCAAATGAGATCGTATATGTCCACTTTTGAGGCGCCGGGTATTTTGAAAAGTCGCATCAATATTCAACCTTCTACCAAGAACCGACTCTACTCACTACGTGGGGGGTTGGATAGGTTTAGCGCGGAGAAAGTCAAGTCTTCAGGGGACAAAAAGCACACCAACATTTTGTTATTATATTCCGACGAGAGATATCTAGGGCTCCTTATTGGTTTGTAAGATGTTTAGACATCTCCTATTAGAAGTCTCATTCACCCAGGTTTGTAAAGATAATTGTTCTTCCAGATGTGAAATACGCTAGCTAGAGACAATGGCGGTGACTGTGCCAAAGTGTGAAGAATACTTGGTCCAGACCAAACAGGCATCCGCTACCCAATCGGCAACGACATCAATTCCGCAGAAAAGTTTGAAAATCATTTTAAAGAATTGTTTTGAGCATAATGATCCCACTTCATGATAATCTTCTACATTAATGTCATCTAACAACACATCCTCCCCACCCCCCACTACACAACCCCCAACTTAACAAAGCAATAAGGGTGGGGGGGCCCAGTCAGATAAACTTGCACATACTCTCGGACATAGAAGTAACTGTTTAGGGTAGTTGAAGCATAAAGCTAAGAGCGTTAGCAAAGTTAAAAATAAAAAATTTGCAACAGAGCCAAGAAAATGTAACATAAAATAAAATTGTTGTGAAATTTCAAGTTAACACAACCACATTGCTGTCAACTCGCGGCACAAAAAAAACTAGCCCAGACAGCTATACGTTTGTACTGCATGGACCACTGTGCTGTGGCAGTGAGCATTAAAAAACCTGGTGTCACCAACCATAAAATGCATAGCATATTGGAATATACAGAACTAACAGCCACTGAACTTTTTAGCTCAACCTGCAATAAAGGCAAAAAAAATACCTTGTTAACATTTCAACCTTTTTCAAGAAACTTTGGTATGACCTTAAGGGTTACATCCACCGTCCATCTCATGTCACCATCATCTTCATCATCTGTTATCACGCTGGTCGATGAGAGAGGAGGCAGCGGCTATCATCACCACGGTGATAACTGTTTATAAAGTTTGCACCAGATCAATGCCACGGATTGTTACCTATTACCCTACATCTTACCCTCCCCAGGGGTGACATCATATCCTGATGGTAAAGTTTTCAGGGAAGACGCCGCGTGTGTTGTCCGATTCTTTAATGCCATATAACCAACCGTCGTCCTGGAATGAAATAACAAATAATTCAACCGATGTTTGTCTCCTTTTCATGTCACTCTAAACTTTCAGGTAACACTCCTTATGGCCTATGTACAACAACGCTACAGATATTCAGTGCCCAGCTGAATCCATTGCTTGACATGTGCAGGAAGATTATTATGTGCAGGAAGGCTATTATGTGCAGGTAGACTATTATGTGCAGTAAGACTGTCACACGCAGGAAGACTAATATGCGTAGGAAAACTAATATGTGAAGGAAGACTATTATGTGCAGGTAGACTATTATGTGCAGTAAGGCTGTTATGTGGAGGAAGGCTGTTATGTGGAGGAAGAATACTATATGCAGTAGACTGTTATGTGCAGGAAGACTGTTATGTGCAGGAATACTGTTATGTGCAGGAATACTGTTATGTGCAGGTAGTCTATTATGCATTGCAATTCTACATTCATTTCCACTATGTACTGAACTCTAGATATCTACTTTATTGTGTAGTTCATTTGTATTCACACTTTATGTACATTATGTATTGCACTTTGAACATTTTATTAGCACTCTGAGTTTTGTGCATATTATCAGCATTCTGAGTTGGTACATAAATTTGGACTGCATTTGTGATGTGTAGTGCATTTATATTCAAACTTTATGTACATTATGTATTGCACTTTGAACATTTTATTAGCACTCTGAGTTTGTACATAAATATGGACTGTATTTGTGATGTGTAGTGCATTTGTATTCAGACTTTATGTACATTATGTATTGCACTCTGAAAATATTATCAGAATTTGAGTTTGTACATAAATTTGGACCACATTTGTAACGTGTAGTGCATTTGTATTCAGACTTAATGTACATAATGTATTGCACTTGTTTGAAAACATTGTAACTACTGTTGCACTTCATAATAATGAATATTTCTTGAAGGTTTGTTATTTATTGACATCCAAAGTTAAAATAGCATGTTGTTAACAAGTAATTCATTCCTGGATTAAAGCAGGCTGTACATAATAAAGCACTAATGATCTAATGATCCTTCACATATTGACATACTTTTTGGGAGGAAATTGGGGAAAAAAAACAAAAGTGATATATAACAACAACACTTTACTTACTTGATCCTCAGGATCATCGAAAGCTATAACCTGGATAGTTTCACCTTTTAGAAAGGAGAGTTCATCCGAGTCTAAGCATGCATAGTCATGAAGAGCTTTCACCTGAAGGCCAAAAAAATAAATAATAATATATCAGTAAATTAATATAAAATTTTAATTTTAACACCATGCCTAAATTGACCAAAGGGTTCATATGCAGGAGGTTCTTTTCATACGTAGGGGTTTGAGGTTCATATGTAGGGGGTGTGGTTCATATGTAGGGGGAGTGGTTCATATGCACCGGGTTGAGGTTCATATGTAGGGGGTGTGGTTCATATGCAGGGGTGTGGTTCATATGTAGGGGTGTGGTTCATATGGAGGGATGTGGTTCATATGTAGGGGTGTGGTTCATATGCACAGGGTTGAGGTTCATATGTAGGGGTTTGTCCCAGCTACTTAGGTAAACTATCTAGCATAGGTATTCTTAAAATTACGACCTTCCTTACGGGTTTCGAACCTCTGGACATACCATCAGCATCCATAGCCTAGTGGTTAGGGTGTTTGCATATAAAGCTGGAGGCCCGGGTTCGAATCCCGGTGGAGACTGGAAGTTTTTGCACTGTTCAGAATTTTTCAACTCATTACGATTTCAATTATATATATATTCATTTGTCTTTGTCGTTTACCTCCATTTCATTAACAACGTCTGTTCCAAGTATCTCTTTCGAGATCCGGCTTTAGGAATCACAAATGATTTCGAGTTGGTTAGCATCATGTTTGATCTCTAGAGTAAGGCAAAATATGTCACCAAAAACAGAACTAGTATTGTTCGATACAGGTGACAAACGCCTACAGTGGAATTACGACCTTCCTTACTGGTTTCGAACCTCTGGATATACAATCAGCGTCCATAGCCTAGTGGTTAGGGTGTCCGCAAAATATGGTAGACTTACCATGTATAAAACTCCTTCTGGTAAATCTGTCGTTTTGGGTTCTTCTTTCACTTCATCTGCTTCGGAATTCTCTGCAAGTGACAGCTGCACATGAGAAAAAGAAATGATCAAAAGCTGACACCAAAATATTATGACAATTGTTACTATATGTACGGTCACTCAATATCTCAATGAATTCCACGCGAGGTACGGTACAAGTTTCAAAGCATCTGGTTCATTTGCAGCATAAATTTTGCAAACATTAAATACACTTGAAAAGATATCACATTCAAAATGTCTCTAACTTTTTTTCAAAAGAAAAGATTGCTCTTTGACTAGACGACCAGGTAGGCAAAATGTGGCCTGTGGACCAGGGGGGGGGGGTGGGGGGCAGTCAGGACAATTTTACCACAGGATTCCCAACACCCTGATAAATGATGCTCGCAGAACCTTGTGGCAAGGAAAAATCATGAAATATATATATATACTTTGGTAGGTCATTTAGACAATGGTCTTTTATCCAGTGTCACATTCTCATTTCAGGGTGGGGGGAGAGGGGGTGGGGGTGGTATATCCATACGTCTTTGTTGCGCTCTCAGGTTTTCATCCCATTTTACAATATGTCCAATTTAGGCAGTGGTTATGGTGACAATGTTTTACCCAAACTGAGCAATTATGGAAGATTCTTTGATGTATTTTAGATTTTACAATTTTACAAGATTTAGTCTCCCATTCTGAAGGAAGCTTTCATTATTTTTCCTTCCAAGCTCTGGTAAATTCTATTCACAGTCCTCATTATGACTACTATGCCTTTGTTATTATGTATCTCCTTTCCATGAATAAATGCAGCAGGGATACATGATAAGCAGGTGGGAGGTGGGGGAGGGGAGTGGAGGAGAGGAGAGGGGCCAGGATGAGCTCTGTACCCACCCTAGGAGCGACTACCGGGGTCGATCTCGGTATCTGGTACTCCGCCGCATCCTGGCTATCATCCTCATCCTCATCTTCCTCCTGGCCCTGTTCGCTGCCTCCCCGCTCCGGCTGCTCGGACGATGCCATGGAACGGTCGGATGAATTCGGGCTCGGTGGGACCGGCAGACTACTAGAATGGGAAGCATTGTTGTCTCTGTGAATGGTTGGAATCCTGACAGAAACCAAAGCAAAATGAGATGAACAATAGCCGTAATAGATAACAATAAATTATAAATTTATATAAGTGAATGAATGAATGACCGAAAGCTGATTATCTGCTTCCAGTTGCTTATATGATTATATATTAAAAGTTAAATTTCTCTTGAAATCCTATCCCTATTGTTTCTGGGTTGTATTGAATGTAACTGGTTATACAGTATGCAAGCTACTGTGGCCTCTGACTGGCGCCCCCAGCAGAGATATGGCAATCAAGGGATCGCTAACAACTAAGGGCTGGATAGCTCTGTTGGTAGAGCCCTGAGCTTGTAACCCAGAGGTCAATGGTTTGAAGTTTGTTCTAGCATTGATTCGCTTTGCTCTATTCCAAACAATAATATTTATCATCTAATCAGACCAATCAACCAAGAAAACATCTACTGAGAAACACAAAATGACTTGCATCATATTTTGTCATCTGTAGTAGTCATTTATCTGTGTATTAGCTAGCTACGATATTTTCACAAAGTACCTCACTTTGTGACTGCGACTATTTCTTGTGCTCATCAGAGGGAGATCGCATGTCAAAGTGACAGGGTTGGCAACCGTTCACCTCGGTTGAGTTATTGTGTCAAAGTGAAATACAGCACTTAAGAGATGTTCACATTCTGACCTCTATCGACATTAAATGACCTTACATCATTTATCCGCCAATATAGGGGTTCATGCACTTATCACAGGGTAGTAAGAGTCATATCAAGTGTGAGCTCAGCTGATGTTGGCCATCATGAGAAGAGATTGTGTTTTACAATCCTGCATCACACACAAACAAACAAACACCCATGTAGACGCACACACACATACCGACTTGCCTGCATAGGTTACCTGCCTGCCAAAGACAAATAGCCAAAACATGCCGATCCCTTTAATCTCTACAGTTTGCAATCATAACATCAATTGAAACTTGCTAGAGGATTATGGGTCACTTAATGCAGCAGGTTGCATTTAAAGTACTGAGTCTATATCACCATGGTAACAGTCGAGTACAAAACTACAACATAATGTTACAATATTTCACAAATATCGATAATGGTGTTTAAAACCTAACAAAAAGCTTTTAATAAATTGCAACCAAAACATCACCACTAACTGGTTGATCACTCACAAAAACACTTTCACAGAAGATGTACCCACTGCCTAACTGCCTATAAATACAGTTGATAATGCCACATATATTTTATAGGTCATGTGTTAACTGTACTTTTTCAGGCAAGAAGACACTTCATTTACGTGGGAGCCAGACATGGCATTAGTTTACACATGAGTAAACCATGCTAGTTTGCTAGTAAAATTAAGAAGTGAAACAAAAACCATTTATAGTTTTCACAAGGTTTTATGGAGACTTAAATTTCACAACGACATCAATATGCAGCTATTTTACAGGTTTTGAATCACTATTCAATTGCTGTATTTAATCCTCCTTGGTTATTCCTTTCACTATGATATTGAAACTGCCAGCTTAAACAATAATCATGTCCTAATCTTTGTAATGGATTGCATATAGTTTAAAGGAGCACGATCCTGGGGGTTGGAGTTTCGACTAAAGAGAACCAACAATTTCCGCATAATTTGTAACAACGTAACAAACGACAGTGATGTTAATCGGTCCACTACAAAGGTCTTTTATGTGAGAAAACTTAGAAAGGAAAAACTTCATTTGTTGGTTAAACTTTCAGGTGGCTAAATATACAGATGCACACTGTAAAGTCTAACTTGCTATGGCTTTAATGTTGCCCTTATTTGACCACACTTCTGTCGTTGGAATACAGAATATGTTCTTAGTAAAACTTGGCATTTATAGTCTGATGCTTTAGCCTGGTTAATAATCGCTGAGGAAACTATATTGAGTATGCTATCTTAACAGCTATAAACTACAGATCATAAGGAATATAGTACATATGATGCTGTATATAGAACATATCACCCTATCATAGTACATATAATACTATTATACTGTATACAGAACATATAATACTATGTATAGTAGCATGGACACTTCAAAGTTCGGACACCTAAGATTTAAACACCCCAAAACTATAACTTCCTTTTAGAGACAAATATGTAAGTACTTGCTAGCACACAGGTTATTTTGGAGAGAAAATAACTGTAGCTTCGTAGTTTTTTGTGAAATTGGCTCTTGCTGTAGGTTATCAGGGTGAAATTGTGCATTTCTTAGAGGTGTCCGAACTGCGCAGTGTTCCGAACTTCGCAATACTGACTATATACATAATACTATGTATGGTACACGTAAAACCTTACACAGTTAATATACTGCTATAGTACATATATACCAGGGAATAATCTATACAGTATTGCATCGCAAAATGCTACTGTATGCAAGATATGGTCAAGTTGCTATACAAGTGCAAAGAAGTATAGCAGTTTTTCTACACAGAAACCATACACAAAACAAACACAAAATTGAACACTAAGTTATTCTCTGTTATACTATATATATTGATATATATATATATATACATATATATATATATATATATATTGTACGTATAATACTATATATTGTACACATAATCCTATATATATTGCACATACAACACTACATACAGTACATATATACTACTATACATACCGCAGACTTGAGGCTACCAGAATATGTGCACATGTTAAATCATTGTCCTCAATTTTATTACCTCGGCATCATTACTATCCTGATTGCCATCTATAAGTCAATCATTAAACACCTTCTTACTTTTTTTTGATACTGTAAGTGCCCACTTGAGCTTCTTTATTCAAGTTAGCCATGATGTCACTCAGCTGGCTCATAGCTTTCCCGACTTCTTCGTGAAACGTGGATTCTGCTGAATACAGCTGTTGGAAGGTTTGAGCGTAGAATGGAATGCGCCTATGAAAACAGAAAAATTGTTGTGAGTAAACATCATTAAAACAAAATGGAAAATTGTACCATATGAGATATCATGGTTTGATATTAAAATGTCACACAGGCACAGCGTATGAATCTTACTATACTGATATTCCCTCTTACATAGTACACCAAGACTGTTGATGTGTGCAATAAAGCTGAAATCACAGAACCACTCATTTTTAAATGTTTAATGTTTTCATTATCCACTACTGTGTGTTTGGTCACCATCTTTGATTAAGTGCCGTTTTGCACATGATGCAAATGCCAAAATATTGTTTTTCTATTCTACCTATTATTTTAGTGAAACCAACAGAAGCCCACATCAAGCCCTACCCTTGTAATGATCTTGGACGATCTCTGGCTGATATCAAGTCTTGAATGATCTCTGGCTTATGACAGAAACATTTATATTGTATTTAATTCTGCATTTTTACTACATATTTTGTGTCATGTATTTTTTTATGTACTGTTACATATTGTTTTAGAGCACTTTTGTGGATTTTACGCTTTATAAAATAAATTATTATTATTATTATCATATCAAGTCTTGGACGATCTCTGGCTTGTATCAAGTCTTCAGAGAAACATGAGTCAGGGGGGTCATCGTCACACCCCCATTCTTGCTTCCAGGACGGTCACGTAACATCCCAACATCCCATCAATGAGTGTGTACCCCAGCATTCTGCCAACTGTACCTTTAAATACAAGTTGCTAACATGAGGGAGGTGAAGGCACCCACTTTGCACCAACACTGCAGTGCAGCCAGTGAAAGAACAACCACACCACATCTCCCGCACCAGAAATACCAAAACAACGTAAGTTTGTTCAACAATCACTGTTCACAGAAACAGCTTTGAATACTTGTATTGCTTTTTGTAGGAACGTTGTTTACTTTCCTTACGAAAACTGAAAATAATAACATACTCCATGTTTTTTTCTTTCTTTGTTAATGGCAGAACAGACGAAAAGAAGAAAAACCAAGAAAACGGGTGAAAGGAAAGATAATTCCCGATGATGGTAAATTTATGAGATCACACACTGGATCAAAATGGGAGCCTTCAACATGACCCTTTTCAACCGAGACATCTCCATACATAGCATGTTTTTGTTTTCCATTTATCTTTAATATGTGACTGTGCTCACCTGTCGTATAAATCGGGTAATTCTTCGTGAAGATCATTATTTATGTCTTCGTAATTCTTCTTCTTTTCAGCATGTATTTCTTCAGCCTGCGTGATTACAAAAGCGAAAGCGTAACCGGTAAAGAATAACAGACAAAACCAAAAGCTGTAAACAAGGGTATCCAATATCGAAGATTGTAGTGAAAGAATCAACCAGATATGCTTGTTAAAGTTTCAATGAATTTTAATCACATCAAAAGTTTGAGTATGACTAAATCTACTAAACGTTGTTACCAACACACAACTGAATAACATAGCCCAACTGTTAGTATTTAGAGCCCCTTCCTTTCTTTTGATTTTTTTTTTGACTTTTTTTTTGGCATTTCATACTTTGCCCTCTGCTGAGCTCAAATGACCTTTGACCTCCACAGAATGGAATGTATGTCTGACTAAATAAGGCAGAGCCACAGACCAAGTATAAGGTTCATCCAAGCTTTACTTTTGGAGTTAGCACACTTTAGCATCTGGTGAACTCTAATGACCTTTAACCCCTGCAGAAAACAACAGGGTTCTTTTACTAAGTATGGTGCATCCCACGTACCCAGTATGAATTTCATCCAAGATTTGCTTTTGGAGGTATATCGTGTTCATAAAGTTTCCAGACTTTCACATCAAATGACCTTTGACCTCCACAGAAAACAATGAGTTTCTTCAACTTCAAATTCAAGTTCCTCCATCATACCATTTTTGAGTTATCATGCTTAAAAGGTTTTCAGTCTTTGACCTATGTTGACCTCTAAACTCACAGAAAACAATAGGATTCTTCTACTCAATAAGGTGCATCTAGGGCACCAAATATGAATTTCACCCACCCTATAATTTTTTCAGTTATCATGTTTACAAGCCAAGCTAAGGCATGACACACACACACACACACATGCCATCAATATCACCTAGATTCATTTTGCCTCTAGCAAGGAATAAACCAGAATGAAAACATTTCATGGTTCCTTGCTGCTGTTCATTAGTTCCATTCATAGGGAAATTTCTAACAAAGCCCTAATACAACAACAGTAATTTATGCTCACAAACTTTTGTTGCCAAAGTAATGCTAAGCCCTGATATCAATTGCAACACACATCAGTGTGTGAAGACTATCTACCATTATCATCATACCAAGTTTGACGTAATTCTGACTAGTAATAGTAGCCAAGTAATTGCAATTTGGAGTATTTCACGTTTGACCCCATGACCTCATTAATATTCATGAAATGAGCACCAAAATCAACAGGGTTAATCTACTTACTATGGGCCACCCACTCACCAAGTATGGTAATGATTGGTCATTCCCTTGTTGAGTTATTGTGCATACAAACTTTTCATAACGAAATAATGCTAGGCCCCCCCCCCCCCTATAAACATGCATGATATCAATTGCAACACACATCAGTGTGTGGAGACTATCTACCAATATCATACCAAGTTTGACGAAATTCCAATAAATAGTAGCCAAGTCATTGCAACTTGGGAGTTTTTCACGTTTGACCTGTGACCTCATTAATATTTTTTAACTTTGACCTCGTATAACTTCGCACACGAAGGTCACACGGGGGTCAACCTATTGACATTTATGATCAGAAGGCACCTTTGACATCTGAAAATAGCATCGAAACTGTAAAAATCCCCAAAACACGAAAAGGTCACCAGAGGTCAAATTGAGGTCAAGGGTCACCCAGTTGCGGGTCGACAACTGGATTACATTGAAGCAACTCCCAACCTTAACGGACAGTTCGTTCTCAAGTTATCACAAAAATACTAGTTTTTTATCATTAATTGACCTTTGGTGACCTCGGATCACATGACCGTTAAGTTTGAAAATATTCCCCTATACCATTTGCAACTTGTCCCAAAATATCAACCGTGTCACACCTTGGAACTGAGAGTTATTGCATTAAATGTCTGAAAATTAACTTTGACCTCGTATAACTTCGCACACGAAGGTCAAACGGGGGTCAACCTATTGACATTTATGATCAGAAGGCACCTTTGACATCTGAAAATAGCATCGAAACTGTAAAATTCCCAAAACACGAAAAGGTCACCAGAGGTGAAATTGAGGTCAAGGGTCACCCAGATGCGGGTCGACAACTGGATTACATTGAAGCAACTCCCAACCTTAACGGACAGTTCGTTCTCAAGTTATCACAAAAATACTAGTTTTTTATCATTAATTGACCTTTGGTGACCTCGGATCACATGACCGTTAAGTTTGAAAATATTCCCCTATACCATTTGCAACTTGTCCCAAAATATCAACTGTGTCACACCTTGGAACTGGGAATTATTGCACTAAATGTCTGAAAATTTACTTTGACCTCATATAACTTCACACACAAAGGTCACCTGGGGTACACCTATTGACATTTTTGATTGGTGAGACGTGAATATAGCATCAAAACTGTAAAAATTCAAACATTTTTTTCTTTGCCCATTTTCTCACCCAAAATACTAGTTTTTTAACATTAATTGACCTTTGATGACCTCGGATCACATGACCGTTAAGTTTGAAAATATTCCTCTATACCATTTGCAACTTGTCCCAAAATATCAACCTTGTTACACCTTGGCACTGGGAGTTATTGCATTAAATGTCTGAAAATTAACTTTGACCTTGTATAACTTTACACACAAAGGTCACCCGGGTGTCAACCCATTGACATTTTTGATCGGAAGGTACCTTTGATATCCAAATCTAGCATCAAAACCAAACATTTTCTTTTTCGCCCGTTTTCTCCCAAACTAAGCACATTTTTTCTAATGTGACCTTTGACCTTTTGACCTTGGTTTCAAATGTAGTTTGATCTACTGATTCCAAAAATCAACACGATAAGTCTGTACAGCCATCCTAACTCCGACCGAAAACTTTGACCCCTTATAAGTTCGCACACAAAGGTCACACGGGGGTCAACCTATCGATATTTATGATCGGAAGGTACCTTTGACATCTGAAAATAGCATCGAAACTGTAAAAATCCCCAAAACATGAAAAGGTCACCAGAGGTCAAATTGAGGTCAAGGGTCACCCAGATGTGGGTCGACAATTGGATTACACTGAAGCAACTCCCAACCCTAACGGACAATTCGTTCTCAAGTTATCGCAAAAAAACTAGATTTTTAACATTAATTGACCTTTGGTGACCTCACATCACATGACCGTTAAGTTTCAAAATGTTTCCCTAACCAGTTCACAACTTGTCCCAAAATATCAACCTTGTCGCACATTGGCACTGGGAATTATTGCAGTTTTAGTATTTTGGGTTTTTGGACCATAACTGACCTTTGGTGACCTTTGTGGGCACCAAAAACAATAGGGTTCATCTACTCACTATGGGCCACCCACCCACCAAGTTTGATCATGATCAGTCAATCCCTTGTTGAGTTATCGTGCATACAAGCTTAAGCGTCACACACACACACACACACACACACACACGCCAACCTGAATACATAGGTTCCTTTGCTTTTAGCAAGGAACCAAAAAGTGTTAATAAAGAAGGTGTCATCATAAAGAACAACCACAGGTTTTTCTTGCAACTGTGGACAAAAGATGAAAATATCTAAAATTAGACCACATCTAAGATGGACAATGATTCATTTACTTTTGAGGAAGAGGGGGGGGTGGAGGAGGTGATGGTGCATGGAAAGGGAGGGGGAAGGGTTGGGGAGGATAAGGAGAAAGATTTATTCCGGCACTTAGCTCACCTTTGCCAATCTAGCCTCATCCTTTTTCCCTTTGGCACCATCCAGCGTATGTCGGGCACTGTCATAGTCGATCAACTTTCTTCCCCTCTTTTCCACTTTTTTCTGAAAACAAGCCAACAAAAATGTTGATCTCTTAAAATACATTTTTCTCTCGGCATAATATCTTCCCCAAAATGACTTCACTGGTGAGATGGATGTGCCGGGATTTATTTATCCGGTATCGAATCGCAAAATGGTCAATTTACTATGAGAGTCCAAGATGTACAGCCATTTTGTTACATGGAATCAGTAGTATTTCATAAGAGACAAAACTGAGAGCCTTCAAAACCTGCTACACAAAAAAACATTAAATCCTTCCCTGATATGTACAGAAGATGTATTGCTGTGGCCGAAAAAACAGTTTCGGTTCAAAACCAAAATCCCGCAACAGACTTCCTCAAAATATGAAATTATTAGATGAATACTGAAAGGGGAATGATAAGCCAGGTATATGTTATAGTTTGAGCTGCAGATGCTTCCTGCACTAGTTCCAAGAACAAATGTTTTAATTAGAACAAAGAATCAATAAATGAGTACCATCATTGTTTACCATGAACAAACTTTAAATTCCATTACATTTTTTACACTCTCCCCATCCTCAAGCTCCCAAACCATGTCATCACACATATACAGCAATACTAGATCTACTTGACATGATGCTGGACAAAGAGGAACCCTGAGACCACCAAAAAGAGGGAAGAGGAGGGGGTGGGGGGAGGCAAGAAGATATTTAATTGGAGTGCCAAACTCTAGTTATGAAGAAACCCAAGCTACAAAGAATACGAAGTAAAACTCGCTAAACACAAGCTAGCTGAATTATAAACCGCAAAAAGGAAAGTGCATCAGGTTGTTAACGAGTTTATTAATCTAATTATTTTCACATCAAGGCCAACTCCCTTTCAAAATGCCAACTCTAAAGTACTTTCTATTCCCCACATTATACACAGTACAATGCCATAAATGACTATCGGGACGAACGATCGATTGTTCAACCGTTTGCATTATACGCTCAGCCTAAGACTGCAAACCCAGGCATTGTGCTCACAACGTTATTGATGGTTCAGTCGCAAGATACAGAGCAGACCGGCTTTTGACGATTCTAAACGGTTTAATTTTTCGTCGTTTATGTGTTTAGAACTAATGCGAGGAGATCGCACTCTAAAAGGAACATGAAAACAATAGATAGTGCTGAGTAGCTCATTAAATCAGTTCTATATGCACAGTGTTTGCTTGCTCTAATTTTATATTCACCTTGTGTCAAAAGTAATAAAAAAGTACAGTTTTATGGGTTCTCTTATGTATGTAGTTTCATAAAAAAGTTATAGATAAACTAGGAAAGCTCTCCAGAGACACTTTATAATTAATGAGCACATGATTTTGAACTATAGTTCAAAGTTCCAATTTGTGTACAATATTAAATGAATGCAACTGTTTCAAATTTGCATACACATACAACAGGTACTTCGAAACTGTTTTTCCCTTCTTTTACATCCTTCTGTGTGTTTTTTTTTGGCATTTTCTTGATACTTAATTTATCTTTTATTTACAGTTTTCTTCTATTTCTATTTGCATTTCTATTCCTTGTTTAATATCTTCATTGATGAATATTGTTGGTATTTTGAGGGAACGACCGAGTCAGTAACTATTTTTGTGTGGTTTTATTTCACAATGCCTTCAAAAAAAACTATTATTTAAGATAATCTCGAATGGCATCTTTCATTCCCAATAAATATAAATTAGGAAGAATTTAGTGACTAAGCTGCACTTATGGTAATTTGCTATTAGCATTTTGTTAATAATATTTATTCAATACATTACATTATGTGACCCTCCCCCCCCCCCAAAAAAAACACATCCACAAAGAAAAAAATATGGGTAATATGAATTACATCATTCATGATTTGGATAACGATGAAAACTCCATCAATTGAGCTGATGAGGTGTTACATTGAAACAAATTTTCATTGGGGGAGGGAGGAGTGGGGAGGGAGGGGGAGGGAGGGGGAGGGGGGAGTCCTGATGAAGGTCAAAGAAAAAGACAGGCCAAAAAAAAAAAAAACATAAATTTTACCTTCATATCAGGGAATTTGCTCTGATATCGAATAATTGGATTGAAAATCTGATCCAACAGCTTCCTCTGATAGTCATCCCATAATAATCCGAGAGTCTGCAGAAAATCCCAAAAAAGAGAAGAAACTAATCAGGATATATCTTTCCATTTTTGTTTTAAAAGAAATGAATAACAGATTTTTATAAGAAGGTATGAAGTCAAGATGATTTTTACAAACCAAGTTTGTAGAAAAAAGAACAAAACATTTTGAGAGATACTGAACGTAAAAGGAAAAGTTGAAGGGAAAAAAAGAGTTTTTTTTTTTTTTAAAGTTAAAAGTTAAAAGGAAAAGTTGAAAATCATTTTTTGTAACCCATCGTTCGTAAGAAACTCTCCATCTTCGTAATGAACATGGTTGAAATATTATGCAAAGGCCAGGCTTTAAGAGAACTGATTAAAATTGACCTTATCTGGACATAATTCGCCATACCTCTTTAATGTTTCCCAGTTCACTCTGTCCATCCCATTCTTCTTCATAAATTTCTTCAAGGGTATTGTAGAGACTGCTGCTGGCATTGCCCATAGCTGCAACACCGAGAGAGGACAAGGGGGGAAAAAAAATTAATAAAAACATCCAACGATTCAAGGATAATTACGGAAAAAACCTCAAAATGAGCCAAGGAGATTAACAGGAGAGGTTTAAGAGCACTCTGTACGATTCTTTTTTAACAGGATAATTCAGGGGTAGGATTAAAGTAGACTTCAGGGGTTATGGTTTATTCAGCAGAAATAGGAATATTATCTAAGCATCCACAGGTGAAATTTTCATTCCATTTCCCATGTGCCCATTTCCAGTGTCATTTTGCAGTGTATTATGTTTTGAACCAAAAGTGCACTCGAAAAGCAAACAAGTGTCATATCATAGATATATACAACAAACTTGAACAAAAGAAAAAACATTCTATTATGTGCATAATACAGTATGATTATACCCCTAGTTACTCCCATTTCTTTCTGGTGCAAAATGTGACAACTATAACTGGCCACCAAGAGACACTTTCAAACATTAAGTTCCTCCTTTACGCATCAAAAACTAAATCTACCTCTGAAATATTCCTTTTCGAAGCGAAGAAACCTGAAAAATATTCTTTTAGAAGAGAAAAAATAATATCCGCGAGTCAGCAGTCTTTTCTGAACAAAATACAGATTTTGTGTTTGGGTAAACAAGTATCGCACTTACGCCCCACAACACTCTGTTGTGGAATATCGAAACTTGTATCGCACAGAAATTTTTCCTCACAGCTTGCTTGCATTGTCATGACAACAACACTCTGTGTCTACCACGTCCAGAATGAGTTGGTATTCACCGTACACTTCTACTTATTCTACGACCAAAACTGTCGGTATAGGTATAGGGTCTGGTATAGGGGGCAGAAAGTTTCTATGTGGGGAAAGCATTGATAACTTCTCACTACTTGTTTGGCCATAACTCACAATGACAAATTGGTATTGCCGACCCCCCCCCCCCAAAAAAAAATGCTGTAGTTCAAAAATCTGCATGAGCATCATCAATGTTCAAAAGTTAAGTACTCGTTAAGCCATAAAGGTTTTTTTTTGGAGCATTTCCTTTCACAACTCTCTGTATTTTTGTTACTTTTATATGTGCTTATTATTCATCATCTGAATGTTGTGATCAAACAAATCAATAAATGAAATGAAACGAAATGTAATCTGTGATGAATCGCAAGTTTTGGTCATTGTGAAAGAAAAAAAGAGTCTAGACAGTGAACTGGTTTGATCAAAGATCTAAGAAATATTAGTAAGAAAAACTTACGAGAAGTAAAACCAAAAGCAGCTTGTTTCAATGAACAGCACAGAACGGATGTGTTAACCGAAAATAGACGGAACGTTTAGTGGTTCCGATGCCCAAACATATTCATAGTGTGGTAAGCCATACATGTTAATATTCATAAACTTGTGCACACCAGAATGAAGAGGGATTATCTATTGCCTAATGCGGCAACATATAAAGGACTGTACCAGGAATCAGTTATCATGTCGGCAAAGTCTATTTAGTGACATAGTATTAAAAGAGATACATGCATGAATATTAATGAGGTCAACTTTTATGATCCCATAAACATGTATCTATATACTTACATTTTATTATCCAAGTACATGTATAAAGCTAATTAGACATACCATTTCAGAGATATCTGAGAAAGAATTTTATGTTCACTGATTAATATTCATGAAATGCACACCAAAAACAAAGAGGTAGATTTTACAAATGTAGTGTGATAAACCTCATATGCCACGGATGAAAACCATGTCTTGTGTTAAAAGCCATTTCTTGCAATTTGATGAAATATTAATTACATAAAGTTGGAGACGTCATGAAAGTGTGCTTATTATGTACAAACATTACCGTACCAGTATGAACCAGAGTTTACGTTAAGCCCTGCCCATTTATTAATATTCATGGCATGGGAACCAAACACAATCTACTCATCGTAGGGAACCTACCTACCAATTATGACATTGATTCAGCTTGTGTTTGTTGAGATATCGTGTGTACAAGCTAGCCGTCACATACATACATACACACACACGCCAGCATGACTGCAAAGGTTACAGAGCCTTCCGCAACGAAACCGAAAAGTTAAACCTATCCATTACAGTCAATTTAACACAAACTAGATTACTGCACCTTAATATAAACAACCTCATCAGTATACTACTGTAGGCTTCCAAGAAACATGTTGACCCTACTGCACATATGGCAATGGGGAAACAATGTGACAAACACTATGGATTATTTTATCACAGATTAAACATTCAAAGTTCACATCTGATTACTGTATAAGATAACTGCTCCTGAATAATCAATGTAAAATACTTCCCACTTCCGCCTACCTGTCTTCATACAGTGAGGTATCATATTGCGTTATTGAGTAGGACAATTTCCTTTATTTTAGACTATCAATGATACTTTAATACATATATATGTATCTATACATAGATATTTGAAACGGCAATGAGCTGGAGGAAAACAGAGAACGGTTAAAGAACTTCCAGCCTACATTCCGGATTCGAATCTGGGACTCCAGCTCTGTATGTGGACACCTTAACCACGGACATTACACATGTCCAGAGGTTCATGAAACCAGTCAAGGGAGGTTGTCTTCCCACTGTAGGCACCACCGCCTATCTCAAGCAATACTGTACTTGTCTCGTTTGCTGACATGTTTTATATAGAGATGAATCACGACGCTCTCCAACTGAAAGTGATTTGCGAATCATTTGGGTATTCGAAACGGCAATGAGTGGGACAATATAAACATACTGTACATATACTGTATATATATATATATACAGTATCTAATATTGCTTCTTTCCTTACCTCTGCAGCAAGCTTGGTAGTTCTTCACTTCCTTGTTTAGCTTCGAAGCATTTGCTATCTGGGTTGTCAAGTTTTGGGTGTAGCATTCAAAGATTTCATCTCGGGTCTCATCCGACTTTCCAAGTTTCTGCAAAACCTGAAAATGAGGACGAGGCAAAGAGGGCCGTGTGAAAATCTGTTTGTTCACTCATAGAAACTGTGTGGTCGATTAAAGACATTGAACAAAGGAATCATGCTATCTAAAAAGACCTTTAAATCTGTATGACGACCATGGTGCAAATTTAAATCCTTTGTTCTGCAGGTTAATGCAGCATACTGTACTACATTAATTGTAGAATTGAAATTTCAGCATCCCATAAACGAGAGATATACATTAGAACAGGTTTGATTGTTATTTCTCTCAAATTTGTGGCAAAATATGAGGGTACTGCTGTCATATGTAAAGTATCAACATGTATTAAATTACAGTACAAGAGTTAAACGTCAAGATTTAACATCACGTGTTTACTCAACCTTTGAAAAGACGGCAATTGCTAAATAGTGAATTAACTGTGAACGACATAGCACGTTCTTGGTGAGAATGTACACCATTTACTACGTATATATGTATAATTTTAAATATCTCGAATATTTCACGTTATTGTCAATTTATGTACTTAACGACATGTCCATCACTTGTACTGATTCTGTAATTACCAGTATATGATTGATTACTTGCAAAGAATATTAGACAATTGATCAAACAATGGAGAAGCACAAAACTCAAACACAACTGTCAAATGTACTGTACAATACAATTAGTGCTTTCTGGATACAGTATTTCTACAGCTATTCAAACATTGTATTTATAGCATGGCACAGTCAGAAAGAGTTCATCTTTAGTCTCGACGGACAATTCACCTTTAGAAATTACACGTTTCATGTCGTCCTTTGTATTTTAGGCACTTCTTGATGGTTTATACTTGTATAGTCAAGTCACTTCAAACGGTGAGAAGATACGAAACGAGGTAGTTATTCCTGACTCATGAATGAAAACTATGAAAGTAATCCAGGCTACATTCTATTTTGCCATCCGTGACCAGTACAGGATGCCACTTGCTCCTGTCTTAGATTACTGCCACATTTTTGGGAAACCGGTATAGAATAGCAAAATACCGAATGGGAAATGGACAAATTACTTTACAAACTGTGCAAAGATGTACAGGTACAGTAGCAATTTTGGTATGCACACAGGATCGATAGTAGTTTAAATAAGAGACAAAGTTGAGGGCCTTCAAAACTCGTATGACAAATTTGGATGCAAAAAATTCCCTGTTTTTGCGTAGTTGGTAAATTTGTGTCTCTGACCCAAGCATTGATGTCTTGAAATGAATCTAAGCATAATTATACAGAGTTCAATACTATTCAGTACATGTAGAAACAACCACTGTCTGTGTTCTGCCACTTAACAGTATCAGCAAGTCATTACCTGCTGCCTAGTGTTGTACAGGACATTCTGTGTCCCACAAATTCCATGTTACGTTTCATCGTATCAGTTGCAACTTGCAAACCCTTACGTTATATGTCTTATCTTCACAGTTCCCTACAGGTGCGACTTTGGTGGACTACAGACACGGTGAGCTGGAATAAACATTACCCCAATATTTCTTTCTAGCCTATTTGATGGTCAGGTACAGTAAACACGTTTACACTTCTTATGTGTATGCGGCATTTTCAGGTGAAAAAGCGTACAGAAATTTGTCTCCATACTTGTAACACAAGTGACAATACATATCCTTCTAAAACACATCACTTTTTTGCTTTTTCCTACAAATTATTTCCGAGATGTACATATATACTGTACTGTTGTACATACAGACACACAAACACACAGACATGTATCATATATTCAGATGACTGTATGCAAACTGCAAGCATTGATGCGTGACAGACCTTGACACCGCAATGACAGAGATCAAAATACTGTAGTGAACAAAAAAGTGAGTAGACTGCTACAGTTCACAGTGTGAACGGAAATAGATTTTAGTCACCGAGTATGTATTACGTAGAGTTTTATTATAACAATCACTGTGATGATTTAGCAAAACGTTTAATCCAAAGACTTCCCCATTTGGAAGATTCCAGGTTTTTTTTCAACTGTGCAAATTCGGAAAAGTCACGGATGTACCTTGGAAGATTATTCAAGACCGATGCTACGTTATGCTAAATACTGTACATGTGGGTGATCCCAAACCTTATAAATCTGTGCAGCAAGTTCCTGCATTATGCATGATTTTTCGTTTCCCGAGTTGGAATGTCGGTAAAATGGTAAATTTATGCATTATGCATACAGTATTTGATAGCTGTTTTATACCAAGTTTATCCATAATCATATATACATTTATCCACTACCACAGTCTAATTTCCCATAATAAACAGGACATCATATTTAGATTTTGGAGAAAAATCAATCTTGGAGAAAAATTAATCTTGGAGAAAAATCAATCTACAAAGCATAGTTCTCGTACAAAGAAAGAGAACTTTTTCTCTCATTAGGTCTACTTGAAAGGCATAATTTTTTTTCCAGGTACAGTATGACTCCATCCTATTTTGTCAAAAACTTAACCAACTCTGTAAACAAAATCATTAGGCATAATTCTAAAAAGATTGGTCCTATAAATACTGTTCAAATTAGACAATGTGTGTCTAAAAACTTACACAACGGTGACCTTCAGACATTACAGATAATGTGTGTGTTGCAAAATATATACAGTACTGGTCAACCAGAAGTTAAAACTGCATAGAGGTGAACACACAAAACTGTACTCTTTCACAATGCATCAATCTGGAATTCTTATAAAAAATGTTTTTATAAAAGGCTATAAACCCTGGACAGGATAAGTCTATTTCAAGGAATACTATACATAGACCGGAAGGTGAAACCTGTAGATTTTGTACTTTCTACAAGCTACAGGTACACTCTGTACCTACAGTACTGTACAGTATCTACTGTACAGTAGAGTGTAGGAAATGATATGAAAGGAAGTGATGTTATGTCCAGGGTAAACAGAATTACTGTATGATCACAACCGATAGACTTAAATATTAACTAACACAGAGTTGTTAAGTAAGGTATATAAAATATTTTATGCTTCCCCTGGTTAAAAGTGGATTTAAAGCATTCTCACATGGTACCTACAGACAGTACACATTGCACAAATACTGTATGTAAACAGCACTGTGCGTAATTTCCCAAAACCCAACTTCAATTTTATTGCAGATATGTGTATAGGCAGGAAATGGTTTAGTATTTTGGGTGTTCCAGGATACTACATTGGGGAAAGGGAAGTAAAACAGTTCTATGACTTGTTAATCGGTAACAGAGATACTGTTATAGGCTATTACTAACCACTCTTACATATTACAATTACTGTGGTGTACAAGTTAACACTTGTACTGTAAGAATGCAGACATACAGTACAATATTACCACAGGTAGATATATGTATTTGACATCTCACAGAAGCTTACCATAGTTAAGGTTAACTCTGTGAAATGTAAGAATGTACACATAAAATATTACCACAAGTAGATATATTTTACAATATTACAGTACTTAGCTTAATTACCATAGTTAAGGTTAACCCTGTGGCCTGTGCACTGTAAGAAGTTACACATATATACAATATTACCACAAGTAGATATATTTTACGTTCTTACAGTAGCTTAATTGCCATAGGTAAAGCTAACCCTGTACTGTAAGAACGTACACATGCTGCTATATGACTGATATTTACCACACTAACATATCGTTATTACTGTGGCCAGGTTATCACTAAATTGTAAGAATGCACACATTCTGTTGCAGGCTGATATTGAACATAATTCAGTCTGTAAATTTACTCAGTGGCATCGCCAGACATGTGGAAGTGAGGGAGGGGACAAAATAAAAAGAGATTGCTCAACACTTTTTTGGGGGGCGGGCAGAGAATGAGGTTAATCCAAGCTTGCACCGGAGGCCAGACGCCATGTCAGCCATGGGGTCCAGGGGCTGCCATAGGACCGCTAGTGGGGTGAAGGTCGCCAGACCCTCTGAAGCTTTTCATTTTTCATCATTTCCAGAACTTACATCAAATCTCATGATCAATATTGGAGGTAGATGTAAGTGAATTATATTCTATGGAAGTCAGATAGTTGTCAAAAAGTTAAAACATTATGGAAGTAAAAAACTTCCTTCTTTTGTTTTTTGGACATGGGAAGTTTCATTAAGACACCGAACATTTTTTCCGGGGGTGCACATTCCCTCATGCCCTTCCCCCCCCCCCTCCCAGCAGTACAGTACCATTGTAAATACTACAGTGCAGGTAGACAATACTAGTGGTGAGAATGCACACGTACTGTTATAGGTTGATATTGACCATCTTACACGTACTGTAATGATATCCTCAGACATCCGGCTGATATCAGTGTTGCAATGAGTTACTGTTGGTTTAGGTCTCATTCAACTGTGGTGGAATGAGTCACAACCTGAGTCACTTAATTTACCAATTTGCATTTAGTCACTCAGGAACATTTTCAAATCAAGAAAACAATGTCAAGTAAACAAACTGTCTGAGTGAACTTAAGTCAGTAGCTGACTTGACAAAGTTGCCACGAACAAACAAATGAACGAACGAGTGAATCCTAACTAACTCTATAGCCTTTCAGTAACCTGTCTTTAAGTTGACCTCAGTTTACTGTGCACATAGCTTAGGAACACTATTAATGTCACAATAATATACACTGACGTTAGTACTGTGGTTAGTACATAGCGGCACTGATTTTCTACTCTTTTTTTTCGTCTAGAAAAAGAGGGACTCAATTCCTTTCCATTATCTAAAGTCTCTTGCTTTGACTGAGTCTTTTTGGGGCAAGATGCAAAAGTGCCACAAAATTTGACTAGAGTCAACTGGAGACTTGATTCAGTGACTTAAAACGCTGGCTGATATTGAAGCATACCACAGGGGATGATACTGACGTAAGTATTGTTCAACAAACACATTAGTAGTAACAAGTGGTATATATTATAACTGTATGTACAACGGAAATGAAACAGCAAAAAGGATTAAAAGTTTAGTCTAAAGAAAAGGACTTCAGCGGACTGAGAAGCGATCTGTGCCACCTACGAAGCAAAAGCGTAAATGAGTATGTACACACACTATACTCATCACCAACTTTGCTTTAAAATAAAAATACACTGCAAAGTTAAACAGTTCATACAACTAGTCATTTCTATTCAACCTACAAAATAAAATAAGCCAAAAGCCTCCCCCCCCCCCCAATAAAAATATAAAAATATCCATTGCATGATCACAAACTAAGTGCAAGTTTGCACCCAGGAAAGAAGCATATACTGTACTGAGCATTCAACATCTGGTAATTATTGTGGAGGGTAACCATTCATAGAAACTACAATCTCATAGAAGATGCCCTATCACATTCAAAGGAGAAACGAGATTACCTAAACAAGTCACAACATTTTCAATGTGACATGCTAGTCAAGAGCTGATATGTGATTTCTTGTGATTGAAACGAAACTTCCAAATTTAAATGCATCAGTGACCAATGTTTCGACAAAAGTGGTGAAATAACATGATTCAGTCACATCATAATCGGGTCGACAAAAGGAAATCTTTATCACCATGGTAATGTCATTCAATTAATCTTGACATGTCCGGGAAGTTTAGTACTTAGACTTTGTACAGTAGTATTGAAAGCTCTTTTCTTTCCTTTACTAAATGCTATGGTCCCTATGTAGCAAAACTGCTATGTATTTTTGCACATTTTTTTACAGCAATTTTCCCATATGCATAGCATTTTGCGATGTGATACCATGTAAATGATCCCCTGCACGTGTTTGTGCATGCATATTTGAACGAATGCACTGGCTACAGTACACAGAGAGAGGTATAGTACACATAGCCTACAACCTTGATGTCTTTGTAAACACCATAAAATCTTTAATTCCTGGGAATTAAATACAAGTTTGGCTAAGGAAAGGCCTAATTCAATATCATCAGGCAGTATTTAAGTCACAACACCAACTATTTTAAGCTAATCATGGACAATGAATTTGCTCCTAATCATTTTGTGTTATTCAGGCCGTTCTTTCTTACTGGTAAGCCTACCTATTAATATCTAAATCATTCTTTGACAAAAGTCAAGATATATATAGTTTCTGACAAAATCTGAACCGATTTTAAATTTGTGGCCACGCAAAATATAATTGCCAGCGCATAGTGTAATTATTATAGCACTTGTTTTGCTGATTATTTTATTTCCTTGAACTTACAGAAGTCAATGCTTAGGCCTATACATATCCTGTTACTGTAGGCCAAAAGCCAAATTGTTTTGTCTCAATAATTCTTCCTACTTTGAGAAAAGCAACTGTACAGTTTTCCCAGAGACCAAAGCCAGCCATATTTAGCCACAATCCTTAACACTAAAAACTTCGTTAAACTGCACTATAAAGTCGCAAACGTAACGTTACATCGTAAAGCATACCTACGAAGTATTGCCTAGGCCTAGGCTAAATCACTAACATTAATAAAGGCAATCTAATCGTAAGATACACAATGGTATTTCTTGAAACTGGGGAAAAATCTGAACAGGAAAGTAAAGAAAACAAGAGTATTGTTCCCTTTACATACATGTTACGCAAGGCCATAAGAGAAAAATGATAAAACATCAATATCAGAACCAACTCATAATTTTACTCATTTTGATGGAGGTTAATAATACCCAAAATTTGTTCACGATATTGGTTACTAGCCTAACATGTTGGTTGCATGTTCTTTTGAACAGCCTAGCCTAAACATCATAAACTTGTAACATTGACTGTGCAAGTGGGATGACCAACTCGGTGACTTAGGCCTAGTTACAATACACGGTAAGGGCGGCTTCAACCCGGAAGAGTTCTAACAAAATATCGACATAAAATGACATGATTTTGACTTTGAATCATCAAATTGATATTTAACGGTTAAGTTTTAAACTGATATCAAACCTTCTCTTTAGAACGGGTGAATTGCTTTTGAAAAACCAGGGACTTTCTTCCCCACGGACTGTCACTTTTGTCGGCCATGTCTGTTCGTGACCGGTTACCAGTAAATATAGCTAATTGTGTAGGATGTGAAGGTAAACTTCTGGTCACTGGAAAACTACGCAACCGATGACATTCCTGCAAATCTGGATATGTGTATGATAGTGCAAATTTATGACCCGATTAAACTTGAAAAGGCTTATGGAATAAGGGAGATATACATGCAATAATAATAATAATAATGCAATATTACCCTCGGGGGTTTCCATTTGCAAGGTTCAAATTTCAACTGCAATAAATATGAAAAAATGCTACATAGGGTATGACCCTCCCACTGTTACAGCTCCCCTAGTTTTGGAAATGTGTAAACTGTTAGACCGCTAGTATTTTGACAACAGCCTCCAGGCAGCTCCGGATCTCTGGTTATTACGGAAATGATCAATTCGTCGTACAAGGAGCCACTTCAGAAGCAAATAGTTATCGGGGTTTCGGAGGCCGACCGGGCGAGCTGAGGAACGTAAAATACGGAATAACATGCATTAATATGGAACATATTAAAGTACCGAAACGATGATTTTTGAAGAAGAGGGATCCGAAGAACAGGGAAATATTCACCAGGCTCAGCGATGGACTGAGGGATGAATTTCTAACGTTTTAAGTGATCCAATCGGCGGCTCTTGGGCCTTGAAACCAGCAGCGCTTTTCGGCGCTTCGGATAAGACTTGCATATTTGGCGACCGACAGAAAATAGGCGTCTTCGACACATCCACTAAGCGATGGCCTTGGGCCCCTCGGACACGGCGGCGGACTGGTTCCGAGCCGGTGAATCAGTGGGTCCATCCGCCACCCCCCCCCCGGGCTAGGCTATCGGTATACCGGCTCCGCAGCTATAAGTCAAATGTGCGGCCAGGGTCAGGTGGTAAAGGGGCCGGTTTAGTTATCTTAATCGCGAAGTGCTAGTTTCAATAAAGGCGGCCATGTGCACCACTATGATTTCAAGAGGCCAACGTCGCTGCTGGTTGGACCTATGAACCGGAAGCAATGTATGCAAAAGGCCTTCCGGGCACTGAGGAAGAGTGATTATGAATTAATCTATTTCTTGGAATTTATCGTCTGGGCCTATTCTCAATGTACGGTACCGTTAGTCGATTAACATCTTGAAACACTGCACGCACGTTTCATACCAAAGAAACGTCATTTACTTTACTACAGGCATATTAATATCATAGTACAGTAAATTATTTGTACTTTGCTACGAGGTTAAATATTCTTTATTATCATATTTGAATCCCGCTCAACTATCTTCTAAAGTATTATTGGCATTTTCATTGAAAAATGCTTTTTTCTGATACCCCCTCCCCCAAATTGCCCCACCCTCTCCTCCTCTCCAAAAAGAATACTTATGTCATGCCCCATTCTCCATTCTCACTTAGTTTGTAAGAAAACGGCATGCAATGGATTGAGAAAATTGATAAAGTGTAAGCGACTTCGATGATATCCTCAATCCGTGGTTAACGAGCTCTTTAATGGGTCAGTCCGATCATTCCGTCAAAAGTTCAAAACACTGGATAACTGAGTTACCCTGTGAGGAGTACTGTGTCGGTGCACTCATGTAATGGTGTACTTGTAACTGTTATTGTAAATTAAAGCGCTTTAGATCGTTGCGTTTCCAGATTTTTTTATATTGTCATTGCCATTGTCATTGTTATTGCCATTGTCAGTTCCATTGTTACGGTCACTGTCATTGTTATTGTTACCTAATATTGGTTAAATGATATAGTAATAGCCTAAGATTCTTTCTGAACATAAAATGTTTTACATGCACGAGTGCTGAGAATTAATAGCTCGGGGTGAGACCACACACACATGCTAGTGTTCTAAACAGTAAACACCCAACAAAACTTATGTAGAACGTTCACAAGGAGCAAGCCCCCCCCCCCCCCCGATCTAACGTGTTTGCCATTGTTGGCGTCTTTCCATGCGGCCCACGGAGAGCATTTGGTCAAGTTGACTCTGGTCCAGTCCTTCCACTATATATATATAGACTCCCCGAAAATTAGATTTTCCTAAGCTACTCTGCAAAAACAAACCGTGGCCTAAAGATTCTTCAATTGTTTTGATTTCCACAGTTCATATATTTGAAACAAAGAACTATAAAAAAATTAAAAAAACATAGAAAAACCGAAAGGAAGGAAGGAAGAAAGAAAGAAAGAAAAAAATCTCAAAGCTTGTTTGGTGAATCCCCGGCCAAAATGTTTACCACTGTTTCGTCTAATTTCATCAATCCGAAATAGCGTCCTCAATCCTGTTGATCTTCACAGAGCCATATGGTTCTGGATCTTTCTAAACTTAGAAACAAAGTTTTGAACGTACCATGTTGATTACAGCATGGAGGTACCTCCATGATTACAGCAGGTTTGTTACTAAATTAATGAAACTTGTTGATCAGGAAGTCGGTTAACCTTCGTAGCAGGTGTGGATATGTACCACATATATGGTATTACGGATGCAGCTAACCGGTACAGGAGTAATACACGTCCGCTGTGCAGGCAAATAGTCGGTAGGACTTTCAACGATGCGATGAAATGTTATTTTGAGGGTATTATCATTGTTATCTTCAAAAGATTACAAGTTTGCCTTAAACAGTCTAAAACGGTGTCCGAGTAAAACTCTATATAGAGTTACAAGGTTAACCAATCTTTCCTAATGCATGGCATATGCATAATACATCATTTAAAAAGTCGCTGAGATATACTTGACCACATGGAATTGTATTTCAAGTTCAGGAAAGTTCGCAAAAAAACTTCAATCCTACAGTCCTTGACTTTTGGGATTGTGTTACATCCAAGATCGTATACAAAAGTAACGTACAACATATCATACGGGTTGATGTATGTATCACTTGGCGCGACCCGGAATTGGAATAACCGCATGCGCAGTCGCACTCATGGCAAGATAGATTTTCACAGTGAGATTTAAAAAAAAAAATGAAGTTTTTGCTAAATTTTTGAAGTTGAAATAGTGCATATAGAATGAACTCTTATCACAGAGTGCCCTCTGATCCCTATACCCTCTGTAAGAATGCGTTACTGCCTAAAAAGCGCGGCAGCTGTGAGATTTCTTGGTGCATAAAGTTCAACCGAAGGATACCAATTCCCGAAGAGGACGGTGGCAGAAGTTTAAAGCTGTTAGTTATAACGTAATCTAGGCTAGTGTCAATCTTATCACTGCAAGACGCCTATATGGACTTTTGTTGTTAACGTGTGTGTCGGGAAAATTTACAATGCAAATTATCAATGGCATATACTGTTTTATAAATTGTGTTAAAATATTCATGAATCTTTAATGAACTTTCTAAAGACTTTCTAAGACGTTCTTGACTTCTTCGGTTTAACTCACCTTCTGTGTTGTTACAGCTTGTTTCGGTTTTCTTAGAAAATGGAAAAGAATATTGGCGCGAAAACAATTTGTTAGTGAATGAGCAGGCGTCTTGTGAGGAGTAAGGTACCGTGGGCTAATCGCTGATGTCCATGCATGTCGACACTGTATCGCAAATGTGTTAACTAACCTTCAAGGACAATGAAAATGGTGTGGCATGTGACGCACTTGTATTATAATGCAGATTATTACAAAGAATATATCTATACTTTACATTGGAAAGTAAGGATTGACCATTGGAAAAGCTACTCTGAACAAGTTTAACCTTAAAGGTTGGTTTCATATTATGCATAACATCATGACGAAAATCACCCCTTAAAAGGATGCTTTTATATGCACAAAATCGTGACAAAAATCACCCCTTAAAGTATGGTTTTATACGCACAAAATCGATCACCCCTTAATAATGGTTTCATATGCACAAAATCATGACAAAAATCACCCCCTAAAGTATGGTTTTATACGCAAAAAATCACCCCTTAAAGTATGATTTTATACGCACAAAATCAAACCTTAAAGGATGGTTTCATATGCACAAATTCACAGGCGCGTAGCCAGGAATTTGCCAAGGGAGGGGCGAAACTGTAGATTCGGCATTGTAAACTATCTAAGCGTAGCGCCACCATGGTTGGCGCGAAGCGTACAAGAAAATTTTGGCTGTAAATGCCTCCCAGATCGCCGGAAATGGCACTTCCCATGCCTTGTTAGTTGCATCTTAGCATTTTCTCTTTTGAAAATACTAGCGATATCATAAAAATCTTAAAAAATTTTGTAAAAAATATGCTCAAGGGGGGGGGGGCGGCCGCCCCCTTCGCCCCCCCCCCTTGGCTACGCGCCTGCAAATTCATGACAAAAATTATCCCTTAAATGATGGTTTCATATGCACAAAATCATGACGAAAAAACACCCCATAAATTGATGCACAAAATCATGACAAAAGTCACCCCTTAAAGTATGGTTTTTATACGCACAAAATCACCCCTTAAAGGATGGTTTCATATGCACAAAATCATGACAAAAATTATCCCTTAAGTGATGGTTTCATATGCACAAAATCATGAAGAAAATCACCCCATAAACTGATGGTTTCACATGCACAAAATCATGACAAAAGTCACCCCTTAAAGTATGGTTTTTATATGCACAAAATAACCCCTTAAAGCAGCATTTTGCGTTGGGTCGCTTTTTTCCACTTTTTTAACATGTGCATCGATTTTTTTACATGTATCAATCATAAAACAGCTATCTAAGATACCATCCAAGTTTCACCCTGCCAAGAGCGTTAATTAGCGAGTAATTAACGATTTATGTCGATAAATGAGAAGAGTGTCCTCGACAAATTTCACAGTTAAAATTAATCGCATACAATTCCGCCAAACCCACTAGTTTGAATTCAACCAATCAGAGATGCAGGTTTAGTTATGAGCCGTTGCTAAAAATAGATTCAAGACTTCGCGTTGGTTGTACCAGGGAGTTGTTATGCAACTCCCTGGTACAACTGCCATATAGACTGTACACAAATCAAGCGTGGTGTTATATTACGTATCTGTCAATGACGTTCGTAGTGTTTAAATATTCATATTATGGGCGAGGTTTATTGGGTTCCCAACGGAAAATATCTTGGAGAACAACAAAGTTGAAAGTTGCAAATTTTTCGACTTTTATGCCACCATTTGAAGTAAAATATAAATAGATTAGCTAGTTATGTATGTCATTATGGCAAAGTGGAATCAGTGAGGTTGAGAAAAATCATAGAAAAGGACGCAAAATGCTGCTTTAAAGTATGGTTTTTATACGCTCAAAATCACCCCTTAATGGATGGTTTCATATGCACAAAATTTATTTTGATATGTTGTAGACCGTCAAACATATTGCTATCCCTCCATGCATGTTTGTGTTTCGATGTTACTTTTAGTAACCTTTAAACACGTGAAGTTCATCAATTAAAGTGACTGGACTACTTAGTCTAACATACAGACCATTAGGTTATTTCATCGGATGCAACGTTGCATTAGAAATTTGTCAAGCACAAATGGTGATGATTGTTATCCAAGGGTGCTCTGTCGTTTATATGAAGTCAAACGAACATATTTGGGTTGGATTATTAGAATATATAAAACGATGAATTAACACTAACATTGAGGCCTACGCGGAGGAGCTGACGTCATCAACAATTTAGCCTTAAAGGAGTATTCCAGAGGTTCAGCATCTTGTAAAGGTGATGATCTTGAAAAGCTCAATAACAACAGAAACATTACTGTAGTATTCCGATGCTTCTTTTAATATTCTTGGACCATATATAGCCGATGACATGTTGAAACTAATATTCTGCCTTAAGAAATATCCCATAGATTAACCGTATAGCTGAATACCTTATAACCGGAATAGCTGTAGAAACATTACAGACACTCAAATGTCGATTTTTTTTTTCCCTATTTTCTTAGGCTATGCTATATCAAGAACAATATTCAGTGCTTAAAGTCATGTTTCAACAAAAATATTAAAAACCATGGTAACGATGGCGACGAATGTAGTCTATTTTGAAACCAAACAGATTTGATTATTATAAGCAAAGTCTTATTGGAACATGTCAGTACATTTTGCAAAACTCGGGAATTTAACAACTCACAGCAAACATATCAAACTTTATTAGCAAATTTAAATTTTTATGACCATGCGACTTTTAATGGGCATCGCAACATTGTCTACGCGAGGAAGTGGAGGGGAGGGGTGGAGGAGGGGTATAGTGGCACATCAGAGCATGAAACGGAGAAGGGATTATGGGTTCATCCTCATTCATTGTATATATATCCATCTATATTTTACAGAATCTATTTACAAATGATCATCATTTTCAAACGACTTCCTGTTGCCATCGTTATGCCTTCTGTATTGCAAGTGTTTCTAGCCTACGGGATATTTAATACCTTGTGTATACGCTGCCGTATATATATATATATATATATATATATATATATATATATATATATATATATATATATATATATATATATATATAAAGTACCTATGTAATACAGAGAACGCTATGAAGGGTTTAAGGGTGGGGGTGGGGATAGGGGAGGGGTAGATGATCACCAGGGAACAAAATAACCCTTTTAAGTTAAATTCTACCGCGGAGCTGCCATCTATAGATGTCAAAACTCATTGAAACAGGGAAGACATCTCCCGACTTGAACCGACAAGGATAATACCTCGACCATTTATATTTGAGCCTAACATATATATATTCGACTTCCCTGCCAAAGAGACCGTGTATTTACATCTAGAGATCATTAATTCAACTTAGGGCTATATCAGTTTATAAGTTCATGTTCGCGAACTTTTCTAAAGCTCTGGGAGTAAGTAATTCGTCTTTGCATGACTGCGCCATCTATTATAATGTTGTTTTAAAACCCTTTTTCCGTTTTCGAATGGCACTCAGCTTCCTTTTTAACCACTAATGACCTATTTAACTTAACAGTCCAGTGAATATTAATATACTGCCCTCAGTATAACCTCAGCAATAATTACCGCAATTGAAAGTAAGGTCTATTTTCAAAGTCATGCATGATTTGTACTGTTTAAGTGAATATTTTATATTCGATAGCCAACATTTATAGCTCAATATACACGCTTCATTAAAGAGAGGTTATATCATATGGCTATCATTGAATTACATACATTTGTTGTAGAAGTATACGATATGACGTCAACTATTGTTTGCTTTATTGGCTCTCTGTGACGTCACTCTATTATTAAATCCATTATAAATGAGTACTTACTAAGTATATGTACGGCTCAATAAATAGCTGTCAAAGAAAGTTTATGGAGTTCGCGTTGTTAATTCTGCCTATAAGCAGTTCACATATGATTGTTTTGTGGTTTGCACTATTTTGCCATTTTCTTCTCTTTTTTTTTAGGGCTGTAAGGTATATACAAAAATATATTTATAGGAATGACTTTAGTCATACAATATGGCAACATTATGAAGGTATCTATTTACCATGTATGTAAAAATTTATTACCTCCTTATTAAGATTGTACACACTCCCTTGGACGTTACTATCGTGGTTGGTTATGTGAGCTCATTGGTGCCCAAAGAGAAACAAAAGTGTGTAAGAGTAAAATCGTGAAAAAAGAACATTAAAGTTTCATATTGAGTTTCAAGGGATAATATAGAATAACTAGCAAAAGTCACTAGAGTGTGTTTTAAATTAGCTTTGTTCACCGAAATACTATGGAGAAAGTATGTGAAATGACTTCACTTAATATATAAGTATGCTCGATATAGCTATAATAATATGTGTAATCAATGAGCTATACTACGTATTAGCTATATGATGCGATAATCTGTTGACGTATTGAACGTAGGTGGAACCATTTTCCTTCTAGAGGAGGAGCCTGGGATGGGGGGGGGGCGCATGAGGGGGGGGTGAGCTGCACATGATGAGGTCATTGTGATGTTTATCCCAGTAGTCATTGTTATATCACCCAACTTCCAGTTTTTATTTTCATTTCATATTTTTTTATTCTTTTATTACTCCGTATTAAACCATAAAAGGGTAATTTCTAAGAACAATAGATGTATATAGAAGTACAACTTACACTGCTAGCATATGCCACTGCTTTTAACATATAATGATTTTATTCGTGACCTGAAGACACCTATACTTGTTCAACACGGTAAGAAAAACCATCAATATGTTGAGGGCTTGATGCTGCTGGGCACTGCAAATACAAATCTATTTGCTGATTCCTGGAACTGTTCGTTAATTAATGTAATTCGCCTATATATCTTTAGAGGGTGCTAGAGGGGTACAAATTACACGCTTAAAGATCTCAAAAACAAACACAAACAAAAAGCGAGACTTGGAGAGGCTGTAGACAATCAAGCCTACTTAAATTAAATTAAACAGTAAAACTATTAAGGAAAGTTAATAACAGCATACAAACCTCCCCCTTTCAATGTATAGACTACTAACCAGCCGTTTGGTTTTATATTTTCAATTTAAATATTATTTGTGCATCGTTTGCTCGAGCTTAAGTGGTAAAGCGCCGTTAAAGCTGTCACCCCACACCCTTGCTATTACCACACCCCACCCCACCCCCACCCTTACCCCCACCCCACCCTTCGCATGCTAGTGCTATGCTCAACACATAGTTTCCAAAAAAATCAACCACTAAATTTGTTTTTCTTGTAAATGAACAAATGTACGCAGTTTCTTTAAATATTGATTAAATATCATGTCTGTGTTCTTCCCTTAACATACAACACCGTTTACCCCTTCCTTCTGTTTTTGGTTTTGTTTTTGGTTTTAAGTTAAAGACATTTGACATTTAAAAAATATATTTCCGGATTCATCTTGAAGGCATCGTCGGCGACGGATCAGTGTCTATTGCTGACCTTGCGTACTTCCTGAGGCTTCTTCGCAAAACAAAAATAAGATAAAAACAAAACAAAACCGACAAAAATGCCTTAAGCCTTGGAGATCTTTCATTTTTTTTCTTACTTTTTTTATTTTATTTTATTTTATTTTTTAAATGCGCGGTATTGTTTTTTTGGTTTCAAGAAATGACCCAGTCCCTTTCGGCGTCCAATAAGTTTTTTTTTACATTTTTTTATTATTAAGATTTAAGTCTCGATGGAGTAACGTCCAATTTATCATGTCTCTCTTCCATCCTCCCAATTTCTTCTTCATAACAAATCGTCATTTTTGAAATCGACTCTGCGCGATTAACTTGTGTGGTTCCATAACTGTTTTTCAATTTCATTTATATATAGTAATTTCTACCAAAGTGAAATTTCTTTAACTTGTTGAGTATAGTCTCATATGCCTTCTTTCCTCCCCACGATCTGTTTGTGCAAATTTGAAAAGAAGTATAGCGAGTCAGCTTGACCAGAGCGGCCAGTGCAGCCTTTATCCTCCGCTAATTTGACAGTTCTGTTCCGGGCGATTAAGTCTTGTCAATATTAAGGAATGATCAAGTGTAACTTTCCACACAGGCCAATCACCCGTTCCTTATTCATTAAATCTTTCATAACCCCCCCCCCCCCCCCAACCCGCCACCGACTCAATAAGGTAACTCAGGCGAAAATTTAACCTTCAACGATTTTGATTAATTCTCAAGAGCATTTGATTATTATTTACTTGCTTTCCGAATTGTAATACATCTCATTTAGTAAAACCCTGTGTCAAGTTTTACGCCCAGGCCGCATCTCGACGACAGAATAATTGCTTATTAAGCTCATGGTTAGAATATATATAATTTTCCGAATAGTGTGAATGAGGTGTTTTTCCTTTTCAATGTTATTTCATTGAATCACCTTTTACTTTCTTGTTACAAAATGAAGAATAAAACATTCTCTGTCTTAAGGAGATGTATACCTGACCGTTATCATTAGCCTATATGTGATGAAGATTCGTGTTAAAAACAAAATAACCGGGAAAATGTTAAAGAAACTGTTTTTGCATTTTAATATACAATAGGTATGAAATATGATATCTGTTGAGGTTTTAATTTGACCTTTGACCTGCAGTGACCATATTGGCGTTTTACATTAATTGAACTTGTCGTGTCTGATATCCCACACGGAGTGTGAGGGTTTCGGTCAGTTTGTCATTTTAATGTGCACGTAATGGCTAAAATGCTATATTTGGTTGTTTGAACTTTGACCCTATGACGTCATAAGTCACGGAGACAGTACGTCACATAGCCAGCGAACATACCCGCCAAGTTCATCGGCCTTACAGTTTAAGGAGGAGTTCGCGAGTTACTTTGATAAGCGCTTACGCACCCACCCCCATAAACACGCAATGATCACGACCTCACATACGTGCTTACACCTGCGGCATGGAATGAAAACAAATTATACAGACCAACTTTTAAAGTCTCAATGTGTGTTCGGAAAACAAACTTCCAAAGCAGATTCAATGTTTCTTATTCTAAATACACTCTGACCAGGTGGGTTTAATGGAGAAAGCTGTCGCAATCGAAAGAAAGAAATTTATTTTCTGTTGCCCTTTATGGCGCGAACGATTTACCGTAAAATCACTGCGACCACCCATATCAGCATGTTCATTACACAAATGTAACCTATCGTATTGTCACCTTTTCTTACCCAATTTCACGGAGGAAACGTCTGAAAACACCCCCTCTTTCCTTGCAATGGAAGGAAATAACACAATTTCGCAAGTTACATCGGTAAGACTGAAAGAAAGTTACTATTCAAATATGGACCTAACACAGGCTAGCACATAGGCCTAACGGTCGTAAACAAAACACAGAGATTTGATTGGCGTATGATCTGTTGGGCGGGGCTTGCAAATTTTGTTTGAAGTTTGTAGAATCTACGGACTCATTCAAAAATCTGCCGAATTTTATTCAGCTCAAAATGTTTAACGACAGATTACTCAATAACAATGATGATTATTAATATGAAAATTGCATAGAACGGTGTTATTTTTCACTGAGCTTTTAGGGCAGTAAAGCTGGAATGGTCGAAGTTAAAAATTTGGCAAACACACATTGACCACTTTAAGATACATACATACTCTCGGTAACTATATGATTTTCTTCCAACACGAAAAACAAAGTAGACGTTTTCAAACTGACTCACATATAGTTAAGCGTTAAGCGAACAAGTCCACGAAAATGTTGCTCTCACATTAAGACGCATTTGTATTTTACGCGTGACGCATAAAAACGAAAATATGCAGGGAGAAGAGATACTTCAACTTCCGAAGTATCTTAAATGTATTATCCACTTAAAAAATGTACTTAAATATGTAATGTTATCCACAGTAAAAATGTAATGTCAGGTCCAGACGCGTCGACAATCAGAATAATTGTGCGCTGTTTCTTCACCCTTAAACTTCCTTAACGGATATTATGAAAATGAAAAAAACATTATCCTTTTGTCCTTTACTTTTAAGACCCCTCAGTATTTCCCCGGATACCCTATAATTGACTCGCCCCCCCCCCTGCTCCCTCCCCTCTCATCATGCCTGGCCTGTGACACATTTCATCTGGAAAGTTCATCCTATAAGAAACATTACCAAGAGTATGCTTATTTTTCTGCATACAATTTTTTTTAGCATTATATAGTTGTGCCATGAATTTTAACGCAAAGTTTAACACCTGCGAGCCTGTTCGTTTACACACCTGTAATTAATTAAGCTATAGCCTTCTCCGATAGGTGTGAAAACCAGTATTTTACCTTCAATGTATCAGTGGAGATATTTTAACGTCCGTTTGCGCATCGGCGTTTAAAAGAACATATTCTTCATTTCTTCGGGTCAAACGGAGTCAACCGTGTAATTTTTCCCAACACATTACATTCAAAACGAATGAATTACGTATGCGTGGACGTCAAAGTTGAGGCCATTTCTACGGAAGCGTAGAAGGGACATTGCATTGACGAGTTATCAACTTGACAAAACGACAATTATCTGCAAATTGACGAGTTGTCGAGATGGTAACGAGACAAAATTCAGAAAATTGACGTTTTGACGAGATAAAGGATCTCGTCAATGCAACAATTTTCTGCAAATTGACGAGTTGCACACTTACTACCATCTCGACAAAACGACAAAATTCAGAAAATTGACGTTTTGACGAGATAACGGATCTCGTCAATGCAACAATGTTCTGCAAATTGACGAGTTGCACCCTTACTACCATCTCGACAAAACGACAAAATTCAGAAAATTGACGTTTTGACGAGATAACGGATCTCGTCAATGCAACAATTTTCTGCAAATTGACGAGTTGCACACTTACTACCATCTCGACAAAACGACAAAATTCAGAAAATTGACGTTTTGACGAGATAACGGATCTCGTCAATGCATCAATTTTCTGAATTTTGTCATCTTGTCGAGATGGTATACGTAGTAAGTGTGCAACTCGTCAATTTGCAGAAAATTGATGCATTGACGAGATCCGTTATCTCGTCAAAACGTAAATTTTCTGAATTTTGTCACGTTACCATCTCATCAACTCGTCAATTTGCAGATAATTGTCGTTTTGTCAAGTTGGTAACTCGTCAATGCAATGTCCTTTCTACGCTTCCGTACATTTCTGTATGCCAAACCATAGCTCTTCAACGTTGACGTAACATGAAGCACACAATTACGTCATGGACAACTTGCGACACCTTCCAGTCAGTTTTTACACTGTGGCAGATTTAATATGTGAAAAACAGAAAGGTTATCAAGATTTGACGAGTCTTTCTACCGACGAAAAAAAGAAAATGTGAGTTTTCAGTCAAAACGTTTTGAGGGTTTAACATCCACGTTCAAATTATCTTGAACATTTTGAAAGTCAAATGCTACTCTGCTCATTCCCGCCAAACCAACTTCACGTCACCTGATTGGTGTATACAACTTTTTGTAGTTTTAAATAGTAACTCTATTTTTACCGTCAATTATTGAGTCAAATATCGCAACTTTGACGACGACTGGAGTTATTCTATCGTAACCATGGCGATAACATCCCAGCAAACGTTGACCTTTTAAACTCATTTTGTATATAAGACATATATCAGATAATGCGTCTCATTCCCCTTCTCCGAATTATGTCTGTACGTGGACACAGGCATCTGGTGTTATCAGGGTTTAACTTAGGGTAATCATACGTCCGGGTTTCCCAGAACATGTCCCTTTATTGTCTACCTTATACGTGGTGGATTTGCAATATTGAAAGAAACAAACAAAGAATGTCCGGAGACACGAAAGGACACGAAAGGTTGCTCTCTATTAAGACGCATTTGTATTTCACGCGTGACGCGAAAGAACGGAAATATGCAGAGAGAAGAGTAAAACTTCCACTTCCGAAATATCTTACATGCATTAATCACTTCAGGCCCTAGCAGATATTATGAAAATGAATATATATATATATATATATATATATAAATATATATATATATATATATATAAATATATATATATATATATAAATTATATATATATATATATATATATATATATATATATATATATATATATATATGAAAATAAAAATCACCCAACATAGAGCATGGGCACGTAAATGCCGGTCCCTGATATCGAGACTGTAAACATATGATCACAAAGATGTACATCAAATGAGTCCACTATAAAGTGAATAGATACTGCACAATGATCAGAGGTAGGTTGTAGGCTATGCGTTGTACTGTTTACTGTGTACTAATTACACTCGGTCACGTGATTTGTATTTAAGAATTTTCCCATTACTAGACTTAGATGTGTGAGTATGTATTACATCATAAAAATGCTGTTTCCACAAGCATCGACATCTGTTGCAGAAAATTCATTCTTATTTTCTACACAATCCCGGTTGAAATATCTGTAAAAAGCACTTCTTCTCATATAGCCAATACAAATAGCCTGGCGAATATAGCGATGTTTTACTACCTTTTCATGTCGACCTTTTATAATAAAAGTCAGTAAGAAAGAAAGTTCTTAAAGAAAAAAAAATAGAATTTAATTGAAAGCATTCTGCAAGCAAGCTTTGAACATTCATTTGAACCGGTCAGGCTGGCTTGCATCTTTTACAAAATTCCCGTTCTATAGGAGTTAACATTAATCTTCATCGGGTGATGTACACAGATATATTAGGTTTCCAAGCAAACCAATTTGTAAAGCCTTGATTGTTTGGCGTGACATCCTCCGAGGCGTTTTCTATTCCTAATCGATGCCGAAGAATTAGTCGAAGAAATCTAAGAGACAATTTTCAGGAATGAATATTACCAATTTTGGGATTATAGGTTCAGGATTTGATTACTTGAAGGAGCAAGAACAATGTCTATTTTCCTCATAGAAGAGGCTTAGAAGTAACAGTCATTAACTTTGACTCGGTGATAAACAACCCAAAATGTTCGTTAAAAAGAGAAGAAACTAATAAGAAAATTGGGACCAATTCGTTTGGGTGGTAAAGCCGGAAATTGTAGGGAAGGAAAGGGAAAATACTTCCCTGCTATATAGTTGGTCGTATAAGTTAAATACATCAGTATATTAGACGCTGTATAGTTTGAAGAATTATATGTTAACTTATACTTAACTCTGTGTAATAGCTTTTTCTCAAATGGCTTTGACCATGAAAGAATTAGGTCAATTTATAAGGGGAACGAACCCGTGTTGAGTGTGTGAGTGTGTGTCAGTTTTGTTTGTTAAAGTCGTTTTACATAAAGGAGAGTGTTTATGGAAGACTAACTAAAAAAAAAAAAAAAACAATTTACGTAAGAATTTGTTTTCGTTTCCATGGAAATATGACCAATCAAATTGACTTCGTTTACAAGTTGGAAAAATGTTGCCATTAAAATAAGGGACGGACAGTGGGGGGGGGGGGGAGTTTAATATAGAAACAGGACAATAAGGATAAGGTTATAGGATTTGGCTACGCGAAGAAAAATTGGTTGGCAAAATGAGATCGTATGGTGGATATTGATGTCACAACACTGTGTGGTCGTAATGCCGATTAGAGAGTACAATATTTGGCAGTTTCAATAGCTATCCTGACACGGTAAAGGAAAATATATCGAGTTGGGATGTTCCAGTTTCCAAACACCGTGTATTCATGGAAGGAAACATAAGAAGGGGACTTTAATAGTTGTGATTTATGGAAAATTAAATTCCTATGACAAGGTAAAGATTGATTTTTGTGGATTTTTGGGGATACGATCTTGCTGAAAGAGGTAATCTTTTGTAACTGTCAATGCTTGAATGTAAACAAAATAAATTGCGGTTGTTTGGAATTGATAGACACAGAGGATATACTGTTCTACATGGCGTCTAGTGGATTTCAAAGGTAGGGAGGAGGGGTGGGGGTCAAATTTGTATTCCCCAAACTGATATAGGTAGGGGCATGAACCGCTTTATGGAATTATAGGGCCAGAGGCGAAGCGAGGATAAAACAGGCCAGAATGGTTTGTGGCCCTGGGGTCGTTGAAGACTGCCATGTAGGGTGGGGGGGGGGACTAGTGGTCGTCCCATTAGTAAATTGTAAATTTTGAGGCACATTTAGACTATAATATAGGTCTTTGATTAGCTCTAAACATGCAAGGATGAGTTAATAAATACACTTAATTTTGTTTTTGTGAGGTTGACAAGGATGTGTACACCACTAGCAGTGGTCTTATTCTTCCCCGATTGAATGTTAAAAATCCCCTTCACTGTGAAGCAGTTCCCCACGACTGACGATGGGATGTGGGAGGAGGGGGAGGGGGGTTTCCTGTGCCCCGCTCTCCCCTCTTGCGCAGGCTTTGTTTTTGCATTTGTATTTGCAGTTTTGCATTTGTTCGGCGGAGAAATTTTCTGAAGACATATTTTCTGTCAGCAAACTATGATCTCATAGATTGAAAGAAACTTTGTATTAATAGGTAAAATGTTGAAAATAGTGGACATTTTTCTTATTTTTTGAAAATAATCATAACCATGCAGTCATTTTTACGACGCTCAAGCGACCACGACTGTGGGAGAAGCCTGTATGGGCTTATTGATTACAACTTTCACGTAGAGTGGCTTCCAATTCAACATTTTAACTCAAATTTGGAAATCTTTTCAATTTAGAAAGTCATTTTCAGATGGGAAAACCGTAGACTACTCTTAGATGAAAAAACCCACTTTACTATGACCCAGTCGGGGAACGAAACCCCGAACCTCCCGATTGCTAAGCCTCATTGCTTCAAAATGCCACCGCCTTTATCCACTCGGCCACAGCACCGGTAACAACAACTGATTGGCGCTTACAATCAGCAGCAGTTATTTTTTACGACGCTTAAGCGACCACAAATGTGGGAAAAACCCGCAAGTGCTTATGTTGTGTGGCTTCCAATTCAACATTTTTTACTCAAATTAGGAATATTTTTAATTTAGATAGTCATTTTAGATGGGAAAAAATTGTAGATTGCTCTTGGGTGAAAAACCTACTATGACCCTGCCAGGTATCGAACCCGGAACCTCCCGATTGCTAAACCTCATTGCTTCAAATGCCACCGCCTTTATCCACTCGGCCATAGCACCGGTATAATCATTATTAATTGACATTAAATATTCGGAAGGAAATTCTCTTCTTTGTACTTCTCGAAGATTGAACATAACAACATCCCATGGTTTGTCAACTAAGATTGTATTCTGAGCTTTTGATGTGGTGGTAACCAGCGCCTCCATGGTTAAATTCAAGCCCCACTTTGACGTTTCGAAGATAAATACATCACCTCGTAAACAGGGGCAGTATATTTACAGCTAGAATTGGATTTGAGGCGGTAAGGTATATTCAGGTGTGGTTATAGGGTTAATATTGAGCCAAAATAGGGGTCGGGTAAGGAGGGAGGGAGGGGGAAGGGGGGAGGGAGGGGGAAGGGGGAATTGTAATTGGTATACGTGCTCATCAAAAAACGTAAAATACATATGATAACAACAACCAGAAATATTTTTAACAATAACCGTTTACTGCATCGGTTTTTTTTATGCCAATTTCAATGTACGGACAAACATAATTGGTTGCCGTACCGTAAGCATTACTTATGCCTAATTGTTTACTCAGTGACATCAAATACTTTCATCATTTTCCTTCTGAAACCCACAAAATATCACCAGGGCCATATTGTGCATGGACTTGCTAATTAAAGAGTAATTTTTAGTAACATTGACGCTGGCTTTTTACTAAGCTTCTCGTGTCCAAACACTTCTACCCACCTATACCGTTCCCCGCCCATAATCGATATGTCACTTTCAGGTTATTCCCCCCAGTGAAATTACCATCTTTAAACCACTGTACATCAGCTTTGTACAGTACGATAATTTTATCTGGATGCAAGGTATATGTTTCCCCCGTTTTCCCCATGTAAAATGTGATCTAGACTTTTTAACAGTAATCAAGCAGGAAAACAAAGGCAAGTGAATCTTACGGTAGCGATTAAAAAAAAATACAAGCCTGTTCTTTTAACACATATCGAATCCCCCGAAAAAAGAGAGAAAAAAAAGTGCACATCTAATTTTGTGGTGCAACGAGACAAATTAAGACTAACAATAATTTAATCAAACGATTATGACGTCACGAAGGGGCCGTGCAGATACACAGGAAGTAATCATCTACAAGTGTAAACTTTATGGTTATGACGACAAAGGGATATCGTCAAACACTGGTTGTTATGGTAACCTGAAGTTAGGTTTTTAACCGGGAAAACAAAAGAACACAACAAAACAAAACAACACAAAATAGCGGACGAGACAAGTTTGTTTACATGTACAATACAAAACGGCAAAATTAAGGAAGGGATGAAGGGGGGGGGGGGGGAGAGGGAGGAACAGAAAAGGCGCAAAAATGTTTCCTACGTATTTACCATTTTGACGGTTTGACCGACATATTGATTTGTCTAACAACGGGTGCCATCAGCTGTCAGTATTATGGATAGCCTTGTCATAAACATTAATAGACTAGACATTATTTAACAGATAGAAATATAAAGATTACACTCGGATGGTTTAATTAAAGTTGACAGGGTGTGTAAGTGTCTCATGGAGTAAGATGGATGGCGAAGACGTTACACATGTACACATAAATCGTACGTGGAAATTTAAACATTAAAGGAGATATGCTGCTACAAATTAAAAAAAAAAAAATCCCGATTTTAGATTTGAGTTACCGGTATGAACGCAAAGAATTAAATGTTCAAACAAAACCGTACAAAAACGGGTCTAGAAGTGTACGTAATTGACTGGTGGTGTCATTAATGGTGTATCTGTTGATATTACAGGTGACTAATTGGTGGTGTAACTGATGTTAATCCGGTGGAGTGATTGTGGTGTAACTGTTGGTTAGTTGGTGGTGCAAATGGTGGTGTAAATGGCGGTGTAACTGGCGGTTGCCTGATGGTGCAACTGGTGGTTAATCGTTGGTTTGATTGTTAGTGTAACTGTGGCTAAGTTATGATTAACTGGTAATGCAAACTTTAAGAAGACTTTACAATGTCGTTTTCTCACGACTTGTTTTTTATTATCTATCCTGTGGCCCTACCCGAAAAATAATGAAGACTATTCCCAGGACCCATCAGTCTCTCCCCCTTAGTGCCCGGTTTAGCTACACGATTTGAAGAGGGAGGGAGGAAGCAATGCCTTAATTTACACTTTTCGATGCAGAAAGGGCGTATACAGGAACAGTATTCCGCCAAGCCGATTCGGCAGAATGTAACATTTGAAGATGACGCGATACCAACATGTTTGACATCCTAAAAACGACTCGGAGAGCGAACTCCTCCTTTAACCTGAAACGCGTCGAGCCGTGGCCGTCACAGACGGCGCTCTGCCTGTGAATCTAACGACTTAAAACATAGAGGATGAACATAAAAAAGACGGAAACGTGTCATTTATTTCGAAGACAAGCAGAATTTCCACACCGGAAACAGGCTAACTGTGACGTTTAATCTTCTTATAAAGGATTTTGGTTGGAAGAAAAAGTCAAGTTTGGCATAGGATTGAAATCAAATAAAAAGGTTGGATTTTTAGATTATTATCTATCACTGACGTATAATTGCGTTTTTTTTTTTTGGTTTATTTTGATATTAAAATGATATTTCAGAAATGAATTTGACAAGTTTGGAAAGCAAGTGATTTTTTTTCTCCAGATGGTTGAGGAACATGTAAATGTAGTTTATTTGTTTAATTAAACAAATAAGGGGTGCAGTTTTGCCTCAGTTATTCTGTCCGCCCTTTCACAGCCTTTGGTAATCATATTTGCTCTACGAACCTTGTACTAATATTAGTGGGAATTATATACATGTACTCATACTCATGCTGTTGTATACTCGCACTAAAAATGTCCGGGGAAATATAATCTGTTATACATGAGTATACATCAAAATCTCGCGAAAAACGGTGGAGATTAGGTCAGAAGGTTTCTGAATGTGACCAAATTTGTACCACAATTCACATTACATTGAAGGATGAAGGCAGAAAAAAGGGTAGGAAGTTAAGCCGTTATATTTCATAGTCAAAGAGAAAAGAAACAAAATTAAGTGTTAGTTAGTGATTTCTATCGTTATTCTACTTTTCAGGATAATCACGTTCCAAATGCGCTAAATCTCTGAAATGCTCCATATAGGTTACCGTAACCTAAATATTTAATGTTAATCCATTGTTTTATCCATTCTAATTAACTCAAACCAAAACATCTTCTTGTAACTTCAGAACAGCACCCAATTGGAAGATATTTAACACCATTTGTCCTTGGCAAATTTGTAATGCATTTGAAACATGTCATTAGAGACAATGATTTAATGTTAATCCATTGTTTTATCCATTCTAATTAACTCAACTAAAACACCTTTTTGTAACTTCAGCAGAGCGCCCAATTGGAAGACATTTAACCCCCTTTTGTCCCTGTAATGCATTTGTAATGCATTTGAAACATGTCATTAGAAACAATGGAAGTATTATATTTAACCATTGAATTTTGCGTTGCATCTGAGGAACAAACCTAATAATCGGTCCGTGTATTAGACCTAATAGTCCAGACTACTTTCATTAATGGAACACATCTGTTAAGAGGGTAATTTCTCCAAGATCAAAAAATGCCATTTGTGTACTTAATTTCTTCTGTTGATAAAATGATTTCATCATTATGAAGGACAACAAAAGACGTTTTCAAGTCAATTGCCATGGTAACATCATTCGTTCTACTGTTGCCAGATGCAATCACAATATGTCATGAAAATTGAAAAATAAACATCTTCGTCACATACGAAATACTATGAGAATGTGATTTTGACACACAAATGCAGAACATTTTCCAGGATTTTTTTATCATGTTTAATAATAAATTCGGACCACCGGAAAATTCCTTTAACTTCTTCAGATACAAAGTTGTTGACATGGACTGAAATAATATGTTATATAATTATTTACTATACTTTGAGGCAGAGAAAAAGTTCAAAGCCATACATGAACGTGATATACCTTGGTAAGAACGACCGCGTAGAACGGTTAACGTTTGCAACGCAATGTAAATAAGCCTACGTTATTTTACATTACTACACACAAAATGTTCTCCACTTCCAAAGTGAACGGACGAACTATAACTCCACATGCAAATTTTTCTATGATAAAAAAAACCTTCCCATTTCCCGTATTTTTTCTTGTGTTTCGGTGGCCTTGATCATTCAATCAAGCCACGAAATTTATTGATTAATTTAACATTTCATGAACTGCAGATCTGTCTTAACTTTAGCGAAAAGGTCATTTGTAAAGCCAGCCGATATGCTCTTCTTTTTACGACCAAGACAGTGTTCTATATGTATTGGGAGGGATGTTGGATCGCCACGTTCTTTTCTCTTTGGTGGAACGCTTGATTAATTTAATTCTGCTTGCCTGAAAGCATAAACATTGAACAGAGAGCTCATCGTGTGTAGCGTCTTCCCGTCTGAAGTTTTGAACCCTTAGTATTTTCAGTAGTTCGTTTATTTTAAGTTAAGTAGATTCATATACGTTTGTGCCATCACTTTCGAAAGCAACATGTACATATTACACGAACAGTAAAAGTATTGTTCTTTAGAATTAATTTGTAATATGACATATATTGATTTATTGAATTCTCATTTAATATTTCAAAATATTTCTTCTCTTCGTTACCAGCAAATATAATTTTATTACGATCCTCTGCTTGAGAACGCGATACATGATTAAAGCATAGATAGTCCAGACTTGGAAACTGCAAAATTCACAAAATACATCGCAAATTAGACTAGAAAAGTTTGTCAATGTTTGAGAATAGGTTTTTTACGTTTGATTTCGCGCTTGATTTTAGATAACTTTTAAAATTTTATATTTATATATATATGTATAAATATATATATATATATATATATATATATATATAAAAATATATATATACGTACTATATGTACCTTATGTCGACAGTTTATGGTAAAAAAAGTGTACCTTAGGTCGACAGTGTACACAGGTCGACAGAGTAATATATATATATATATATATATATATATATATATATATATATATATATATATATATATATATATGTATATATATATATATATATATATATATATACATATTTTGTATCAAACACAAACGCAATAAACATACACAAACAACAATATGTCACTCTCTCTCTCTTACCAAATATCAACCTTGAGCCTATCGGATGACCACTTTTTTTGTGTCGAGTTTCTTAATGGCCTATGTTTTATTCATGGGTCAGATGGACAATATGTTAATTAGTTATAAAGTCTTCAGGAAACGATTATATATTTACTCTAAAAATAATTCATTGTAATGTTGAATAATTCTTTTTCAATTCGTAAGGTACAAATTACCGGAGCCGTATACGCAATTTTCGATACTTTTTAGAAATTCAGAAATTTCCATTCGGAAAGCGTCAAAGTGGTCACATGACCTCCTTATTTATGCTTTGGAAACGCGCACCTGTACAGCTGTTTGTATGGCTATTTCCATATGGTAACTACGTATACACAAGTTGTCTGTGGCGAACTCGGTGGATAGACAAAAAAGAAAGAAAAAAGTAATAATAATAATATAAAAAAACTTCGATGAAGAGTGGGATATATAAAGGAATAGTAAATGGATTCGTATCGAATCGAAACAAGTATCACCTCTCTTACACCCTTTTAGGACGGATTCTATAGACAGTAGGAACCTTCTAAGTGCTTCCAAGTAATTAAACTGCGCACATCTTACAAGAATGTCAGAGAATTGGCTCTCGGTTTTTTGTTTTTTTGGTCCTACAACTCGATCAAATTTTAAGAGTGGCGTAAATGGCCGACGAACAATCTTAGTAAGGGTGTATCGATCAAGTTAATCAAATCTCGGACACAGCTACATTTTTTTTGCCAGCGGAAGTTTAAAGTTCATTCGATTTTTATAATCAAAGCTTTATTCAATCAAATAGTTCATATCTAGAAGAATTTATTTGAAAGGTATACATGCCCTGGTTGGTCTCTCTATCAAGCCATGAACTTGGCGCATAACGATATCGGCTTACATTTAGGGATGTAAATCCTCCCCCCCCCCTCCTCCCCCCGCCTGTGAGTAAAGTGAGGTCGGTGTAGATAAACGACGACACTTTTCTGTAAATATTCCAAACCTATAGACCAGTTACTGTTTTCACTACTAAAATATACGTTCTTAAGAAAACTATCATGGTTGAAACAGAAATTATTTTTGACGAGAAAGTCTCAACATCCACTAGGTATTGCATACATAATTATATGATCTCATGTTGATTTTGATACAGAAGAAAAACTTCGATGGTAATGTAAAGTTCAAAGACAATCGGTAATTTGTAAAAACACGATTTGTTAAACGAATTACGTGATATAAGCAAAATAACACGAGACGGGTTGTGGACGGGGGAGGGGTGGGGTGATATTGGTAGGTGGGGGAGGAGGTGGTTAGAAAATCAGTCCCACGGGTCAACTAGCATCATCAAACAGTTGAGCCATGGACATTTATCTTAACAAAAAATGAAAACTATATTTGCACAACATGAAAAGGTTTTTGAAACAATTGTGTTAATATATACTATAACGGAATGCATTAATTACTCCCTAATAACCAATATTTGATTACGATAATCCAGCAGTTTTGTACAATTTAATCAAAGTTGATCAAATTGATGGACAAACTGCAATGAATAAACTTCATATCAATAAAGTGCAACGCAAATATGGAGATAACGACCACCAATGAATGCAATGAATGAAATAGATTACAAAACAAAACGAAACAAAACGAAACAAAACAAAACAAAACGAAACAAAACAAAACAAAACAAAACAAAACAAAACAAACGAAACGAAACGAAACAAAACAGAACAGAACAGAACAAAACAAACAAAACAAAATAAAACGAAACGAAACGAAACGAACGAAACGAAACGAACAACATGCACACACCGAGATAGCATGATAAATTGAATTAAATATAATGAAAAAGTGTAATGAACAGCATAAAATGAACAATATGTAATATATAATGAAAAAAATATATAATATTCGTCTGCAGGCACGTCATCTATTGTTAAAAAGGTTTCACCAATTTTTAATTTTTACTGATCTTTTTTTGCATACAGATTTCTTTGAAGCATGCATACATTGATAATGTTCAAACAGGCTAAAAGACGTGACGGCTACAACACTAAACCTGATGTGAACCTACGAAATCTCATGTACACATACTACTGACTCTAAATTTAGGAAAGAACCCTTTCCAAAAAACTGAATTTCTTTTAATCTTACATAGATTGGCCATGATTATAGAATAACTCCGTTACATAAAATAAATGTATTTAATATTAAAAGATCACTTGTCACTATTGTGCAGGAAATGGATAACAGAGCGAGAGAGAGAGAGGTGTGGAGGGGAGGGGGAGGGGAGGGTGCGTATGGGAAGAGGTAGCATATTTACCCACCTAACAACTAATATCCCACCTACTCTCTCTCGCACACGCCAGCCAGCCCTCCGCTAAACTAGCTGTTTTAACCCTTGATTACAATTTACATTCACGCCACCTTTCCAGCATTTATCGCTGGATGATGGGGAAATTTTGAAGTAATCAAAAATGCTAATTAACCAAATTAAAACAAGTCTATTCCTAGAAACAATGATAGATTTGAATAATGAGAGATTAGAAGACTGCTGTTTCATGAATAAAAAGTGGTAAAGTTTGAGTTTTCTAAATCAGCAAGTAAAAGTGATGGTGTGTCAGGTGTAAATTTGATATACGCATCTTCACTGAGAACTTGATCGAAGCCTGTCTGTATGACATTTTCAGAGGATTCGTGGTGAAAGTCATTTGAATACTGCTCTTAGAATAGGCATATATACCGCGGTGAGATAAAAGGTTTGTTATACTGATCTGATAAAACTGTACGTTAGTGGCGGCATACCGCATACTTCAATGTAGCAACAGTATAAGGCCTACACATTCTACTCAATTGTGTAAAACAATAATCGTGCGCAAAACACTGCACGGAATGAAAGTTGGTCACGAGGCATGCGCACTGAGGATCAATCTGGCTGCAATTGTACTCAATATGACGCAAAACAAGGAACTCCCAGGGTTACGGAAATATATAACAGACCCACTTGTTATCCAATGACAGTATGGTGTCCACTGTCCTGTCCAAACTATATACACTTAGGCTAATTTCAGGGATCGTTGCCTACCGATTAAATAAAGCTATATATGTGGGAATTTCGCATGAATGTTAACACTTTTTAGACATTGCGCATACCTTTGAATGTGCGCAGTACACTACATGGTGTGACGATTGGTTACAACGCGTGCGCAGTGATGTTCAATCTGTCCAGGGACTCCCTTAGCCAATGGGAGTATCTGTGTCTGGTCTACATACTGGTATCACGTGACGTCATACTATAAACAGAATAGTACATCCATACGTTGCAATTTTACCAACAAGATAAAGGAAAATTCCCTTATTTCATACAAACCTAAACTATGAATTCTATCACGTTTTAACTAGTAAAGTAGACGTCTTTATAATGAACTGAATGGAATCCACTTAACCGTTACACTCTATCATACAGTGATTAGCGTCGGTTTGATGTATAAGATGTGAATTTAACATGCTTAGATATGTATGAAAACGTTTCCGCTTCTCATTCCAAGCAGGGATCGTGCAAGGTGTGAATGTAAATTAGGGAATCCAAATATAATACCGGGCCGGTCACTTACGTCACAGCAAATGCACGATGCTATCCGTATAGGCTATATACATATATATATATGTATATATATATATATATATATATATATATATATATATATATATATATATATATATATATATATATATATATATATATATATATATATATATATTATATAAGCTAACAATTTAAATTATCACATCGATAATAGAGTCAAACGTAAAATACTAAATATAAGAGTTATACGTGTTACATATTTGTATGATTGCCTGAGCAAAATTGTTCTTCGTTTAAACCTTCAGGCTGTTAAGTACTTCCTGTTTAGAGGCATCATTACTGTTTTTTCCCCCTCAACTATACAATTACATTCCAGAATGAACGCAACGACGAATTTTATGGAAATATGACTGGATAAAGTAAGAATATAAACCATATGTGTGTACATGTGAGGGTCGGGGTGAGTGACGGTGGGGGAGGGGTTAATTTAACGGATGTGCACTATATTTTCACCTGCTCATTGTTGACTCCTAAATGTTTGAAAACGCCGAAAATGTAAATTAAAGACAAAACAGAGATAGAGAGAGAGAGATAAGGTTAACTTTCTGTCCTTTTTTAAGCTTATTTGGCTTGATTTGAAAGTTTTGTGGGTGAAGAGTAAAAATTTATTGCCACTAAAATCGGATGTGATTGGTGTCTGTTTTTCTTAGTAAAGTACAGTCATGTTAGAACCTTATTGTTTGTACCTTACACGGACCTTATAGTTTACACCGTTGTATCTTACTTTAGTGTTGTTTACCGCTAACCGTCACTTTCAATTGCTCAGAGTCAGAAATCTGATCTTATGCCACTAACAGCGGTTCAAATTGATGCGCTGACTTATACGTTTGAACGCTTTTAAGACATGCTCAAACTGTTTTCTCTTTCGTTTTCAGATAAACGAAGCAACTGGGCGATAGATAGCGGTCAGCCGTTTACTGTTGTGATCGAAACACTGACGTTGTTAAACGGTCATTGTAAATTAACGTTACAGTATGTCGACGTGTATTTACGTCTTGTGGAGTTTTATAGGAAGAGCTGATGTGTTTAAGTTTATATCCTTTTTTCCTCTTTAGTTTGTTGATGAGGTTTAGTCCGATAAGAACCGTCAGAAATGGAGACACCGGGTGAATCATTGATAAGGAAGTGGGTAGGGTGAACAGTTTTATCTCCAAGGAGGGGTGGAGTGAGGGAGAGGTGTTAGGAACGAATAACATGTGTAGATTAAGATATAGCTTGCTAGTTAATTCCTAAATGTTACTTTTGTTTTGTTGTATGGTGGGGGAGGGGTGGGGTGTGGGTGCGGGCTCCATGTGCTGTCTGTAGAAACCCTTATGAATACCAGTGTAGTAACATATGTAAACATAGTACCATTAGATATACCATATAAAAATATTTAATAAACAATAAAACAAGAAAATGCCACCGTTTGGTATGAGTTTCATTTTTAGTAATTTTCATTCTTTATAGTCAAAATCTGACGTCATAGGAAACAAGAATATCACGATTTTTGTATTTTTATGAGACAGGAAGGAGATACTGTCTAATACAATAACAGTGAAAATATAATCCTAAATTACAAACGCAAGACAGTTTTTATTTTGTCTCAAAAGTAATATCTTGCAAGTGCATGAAGATATTTAATATTGGTCAATCAATACACAACAGTCCTTACATACACTTAGAGAGTATAAATGCTATACTAGGATATGAGGGCAACTATATATTTTTTGTAAGCTTTAATATTTTGTAGGTACATTTTATATTTTGTTCATCTTAATATTTCCTAGGAACGTTCTCATATCTATGTACATTATTATACGTCTTATTTGTCGTTTACAATTTTTAATGTTTTGAGCTCTTGTTATCAACCAATTTCCATTGTATTTTTATATGATTGGCTGAATAAATATCTATCTATCTATACTGACCAATGAAATGACCTTTAAAATGAACTCGTAACCTGTTGATGTTATTCTGGTTTCAGCTATGTTAATGTCTACAGTAATGTTTTTCCCCAGTGCAATCGTGACACCGAACTGATACAATCATCTCAATGAGTCCCCTTACATCGGGTATGTTAACAGGGCAGGATGTACCTCTCTTGGGTCCCTGGACCAGACTTGAAAAACATACCCCGATTGTGTTAATATTCTAATACAGTTAACATGTGTATATAGTACATGGACATTGGGGGTGGTGGGGGGGGTCGTTAAAATAGTATAAAGTTTATTTGAAGGTACTTATTTCCCTTTTTATTTTCGCCTTCTAATTGTGGTCCCCGTAAATTCTGGGCCCTACAGGGACCCCGGGCTATCTAACACAGGCGTAAGCCCAGCCTGACCGTGACTTAATGGTCATGATTGTTTTGTGTAGTGCAGTGTGATTTTCCCAATTAAAGGAAAACAAATGATACACAAAACGACGAACTGACAGAGTGCTGGACACCAGGTAAAAACGGTAATTCCTCCGGCCTCCCCTCCGCCCTACCCCTCCCCTCCCTTCAGCGGCATCGCCACCGATAAAAAGTCAGGAGTCCTCGACAACTCCTCTCCTATCTTCCTAAGAAGTGTCTTACTTGGATACGGCCCACAATATCGGAACAAAACTTCAACGCACGCGCACTAAACAAACGATTTCATTGGGGGACTATTGATGCTAATGGGCCCCCTATTGCTCTCGGCCCTCGTCCTCGCTTTGATTGCTCGACCTATCAGTTTGCCCCTGGCTAAACATGACTTTCTTATTGTCAAAAGGCCGAGAAGCGTTTGACTATTTCGTCGTCTGAAAACGAGGTCAGATTATGTACTGAGGCCAAAGCAGGGCCTCCTAATACTTAATGTGTGGATTATCTCAGCTATATGTATTTGTTATAGCATATTTATATGCAAATCCTCCTATCATCCATATATCATTGTCTCCTTTAATAACTATAAGAATATCCTGCGTATAGGTTAACGCATCAAAGTTGGAGAGCCTGTGGTACCCTCGGACCCCTGCAGCACAGGTAAGTTCATTTACAAGAGACCATTTATAAGTATGTCTTACCGTTTACCAAATATCGATTAAAAGGTATGAAGCGGTTAAAACACCATCTTGTTATAATTTGGATGATTTATCTTTTGTTAATAGTACACCCTATTCTAAAGTTATGTAACTTTTAGATCGTTAAAAAAAAAAAAAATTAATTTGTTCGTACTCTATAACTATATTTGAGCCGTTCCGGGAAGATGAGTTCGCATGTTCAAGGCACTTAAAAGGTTTCCATGGATACAAAGAATCCAATCTAACAATAGAGGTTCGTGTAATACCTTCCGCGCAAAACCATCATGCGTTTATGGTGATAGGTATAATGCCAGTAACTCATAAAGAATCTGTTGCTAAGTTATATCATGTAACCTTATATCACGATTTAAATACAGAGTTAGTATTACGTAACTTATTAATTGTGAAATCTAATAAAAATGCGACAATGCAGTACATCAATGACTCAAGAATGTGTCCATGGTTTTAATGGAATTTCTGGATCAAAAATTGTTTTTTTTCCACTGTAGGCCTAACATATTAGTTTGCATTATATTTCACGGACGCCAGCCTGAAGTACCTTTGAGCACCACAATATAAATACATAAATTCCAATATATTTTCTAAAACTTTACTCCTTATTTGTCAATTATGAGTCATATCTTATTTCTCTGGTTTTGTCTTATAATAATAAATATAATATATATATATATATATATATATATATATATATATATATATATATATATATATATCTATATATATACATATATACATATATATATATATATATATATATATATACATATATATATATATTCTGTTTAAATATGTATATTCTGTTAATCTTATCCCGAAAGATTTCAAATCACATATGTGGGATTAATTTAACTTTGAATATGCCCTTTTCATTTACCCCATTATGATTTAACACGTTCAAATTTTCATTTTCCATTTCATTTTTTACGACTTTCTCTACCCCCGAATTCTAGAGCCTTGACATCAATATTGTTGTGATGAAAATGTCAATAAACGTCTTTTCATTCATAAAGTGATAATAATTGCCCGTTGGTTATTAATCCTTAAAACTGAAACACATAGGCCTTGTGTGTATAATTAAGTGTATACATGTTTTAACATTTTCAGGGGTATCTTTATTTAGTTTTTCCTCTAAGGTATAGGTTTTAAGTAAATTACCTATTGCAGTTGTAGCCTAAAGTTATTTGTTCCCCTTCAACCTTGTCATAGATAACTTTTATCAATGGATCACTGACCGTGCTACATATAATCTCCGGCCCAGTTCTGTAGAATATACGTCACACACTCTCGCTCTATTCACCTCTCTCTATATCTCTGCATTGAAATGAAGATATTGATCGACATTGTTTCTGGGCCATGCTTTTCTTGTTCTTAATATAATCTTATTATTTAGTTGTTTTATCTATCGACAGGGAATGAGCCTGTCAGTCTAATCTTATATGTCGAGTGAAGGGGTTTTAATCACATTGCAATAATTCTCCTAACAACATCAACATCGGCGGTGCATTCAACAATAGTATCACACGCGTTACATGCGTGAGTATACATTAGTTAATGAGTAACACCGTCCCGCACTGAAGAAATGGAACAGAGGTATTAACAACTTGACATTTTCGGAAAACATCATGCAGAACAGGGGAAAGATATAAATGTTTGTTTTTTTTACGACATTATTCTGAAGTTTCTATAAAATCGAATCCGTCACTTAAAACTGACGTCAAATCTTGATTTGTTAACTGACAGAATGAGTTCATGCGTTCGCTTAAAGCAATGGGTTGTGCTTACTGGATAAAACATGTATATTTATTTGTATATATAATTACTGGATTAAGGCCTATATATATCTAAAGATATAGATATATATCTATATCTACATCTACATCAACATCTATATGGATAGATAGATAGATAGATAGATAGATAGATAGATAGATAGATAGACAGATAGATAGATAGATAGATAGATAGATAGATAGACAGACAGACAGACAGACAGACAGACAGACAGATAGATAGATAGACAGACAGACAGACAGACAGACAGACAGACAGACAGACAGACAGACAGACAGACAGACAGACAGACAGACAGACAGACAGACAGATAGACAGATAGACAGATAGATAGATAGATAGATAGATAGATAGATAGATAGATAGATAGATAGATAGATAGATAGATAGATAGATAGATAGATAGATAGATAGATAGATAGATAGATAGATAGATAGATAGATAGATAGATAGATAGATAGATAGATAGATAGATAGATAGATAGATAGATAGATAGATAGATAGATAGATAGATAGATAGATAGATAGATAGATAGATAGATAGATAGATAGATAGATAGATAGATAGATAGATAGATAGATAGATAGATAGATAGATAGATAGATAGATAGATAGATAGATAGATAGATAGATAGATAGATAGATAGATAGATAGATAGATAGATAGATAGATAGATAGATAGATAGATAGATAGATAGATAGATAGATAGATAGATAGATAGATAGATAGATAGATAGATAGATAGATAGATAGATAGATAGATAGATAGATAGATAGATAGATAGATAGATAGATAGATAGATAGATAGATAGATAGATAGATAGATAGATAGATAGATAGATAGATAGATAGATAGATAGATAGATAGATAGATAGATAGATAGATAGATAGATAGATAGATAGATAGATAGATAGATAGATAGATAGATAGATAGATAGATAGATAGATAGATAGATAGATAGATAGATAGATAGATAGATAGATAGATAGATAGATAGATAGATAGATAGATAGATAGATAGATAGATAGATAGATAGATAGATAGATAGATAGATAGATAGATAGATAGATAGATAGATAGATAGATAGATAGATAGATAGATAGATAGATAGATAGATAGATAGATAGATAGAGACTGAGATCTTTGAGGGATGCATCACTTACATTTAAAATGTATAGCAATGTTTTATTACTGTTCATTTAGGAATTTGGGTGCGGGTGGGGGGGGGGGAGTTCAGAATCATTAGGAGAGGGCTGGTGGAAGAAAATGGTTTAATGTAGTCAATCGTTGCTGAAACCCCTCCAATACTTATAGAACAATGAGAGAATTAATTTTTAATATTCCAAGATTTATTGAACTATATCAAATCACGAACAAGGCTCTCTCTCTCTTTAATTACTTGCTTTTTAATACTATCTACCACTTTTAAGGAAACACTATTATAAACCTTGATCTCTTTTATGCAAATTTTCTTCTTTTTTTTAAACACAGAGTACTAATATATGGTGAATTGTCAAGGAACTTCCCATTAATTGACTTAAAAAAATTCTGAGAAAAATAAGTTAACCGTCTTTTTTTTTGCAAATTTTTTCATTATCATATAATGAAATAATATCAATAGCGATGTCCGTCCTTAAAAAATGCAATACGTAAAATATGCTATAATATCAACCGCAGAATTTGTCAAGAAAACTTACATATGGCCACAATTCAAAACAATCCACGTATTTAAACATCCCACTTGCACAGTAGCGATGCATTGCTTAAGATATATTTTGAAACCTGTTTCTTTGGGGACATCATTTCGCAGTGTATGTTTATAGAGTATCTTTGTCAATAGAGCGAGGGTTTTACCGTGCCGTTACTAGCAATATGTTATTTGTTCTTCTAGCTAACGTAACCTCTTCAAAGGCACCTGCCCCATTCAACCACTTATTGAAGAGAAAGAAAATCCATTCACGTTTCTCTCCTTTTTATTAAATGAAATTTGGTCAGAAGCTACTTTGTTTGCTTCAGTGGTCAAATTAATTTTTCTTTTATACGGGACGTCTACAAGAAAGAGCAAAGATACATTGTGGAAATATATACCAGGCTTATACTGGTAAATATTCAATACCATCTCACTTAATATAGTCATAACGAATGGGGGACCAAGATTCTTCGAAAATGGGCAGGCAATTTTTTTATATATAATATGGTAGTTTAGGAGGATACTGACGTAGTGCGTTTATAGCGAGACACTTCTTTGAAAGATCTGTTTGTATATATATATATATATATATATAAATATATATATATATATTTATATATATATATATATATATATATATATATATATATATATATATATATATATATAAATATAAATATATATATATAAATATATATATATATATGTATATATATAAATATAAATATATATATATAAATATATATATATATATATAAATATAAATATATATATATATATATATATATAAATATATATATATATATTTGATATGCTTTTGTGCATTTGTGCGTATGTGCGTGTGTATTTTTGTTTGTTTGTTTGACCAACTGATCCAAAAGTACTTTGACTTGAAATGGAAATCAGTTGTATCCACAGAGTGATAAAACGGGTACGATACGTCACAAGAAGGAAGTGACGTCATCAGGAGTTGGTTCCAATGCTGCGTTACGAGGAATATTCTTCGTTGAAATACGGTCTCATTTCAATGAACAGTCCCAACTCAAGGTGCAACCCCTCCTTACCCCCCCCCCACCCACCCCTTCCTTGTCATGAACTCCTACTCCACCCCAACCACGTACAGCATTGACCTCCCTTAAGTATTAAAACGATTTTTTTATGAACTTTTTTCACATATTATTCGATAGTTTGAAAAGGACAATGAAATTGACCATTATACACACTTAGTAAGTTACATTTTATTGTAATCTTAAAATATTAATATATACCCTTTAATTATATATGGTCCGACACTGCGGTTTCGGTTGTCGCACATTTCTCGTACATTCACCTCATCTGAAGTATAGCGAACATGCGTTAATGGTTCATTAATATTTTATAGCCAATTTAAAGCCATTTCCACTCTTTCTTTTCTATGACTGCACTGATTTTCTAAAAGTTTCATTAAAAAGAAAGACCGTTAATTGAAAAAAGCGGGATCGAAAGAAAGTATTCTCTTACGGAATGACAAATATATCATGTTCTAATTGGGAAGCTATTGTTTCAGGTTAATTACTGTGAAAACAGGGCTCCCTTCCTCTAACAAATGACGGCAGTTGTCTGTTAAGAGAGAAATGGAACACCACTCATCATTTCAAACTTATTCCCTTTGGTATACAAAACAACCGATGTGGTCTTTATTGTTTTCGTGAAAATCAAAAACAACAGAAAAGTCTCGGAAAAATCGGTAATAATCAAGACACGCAGTCATCAGGCGAATTTTCTTTCTTTGGTTGTAAGCGGAGCCTCACCACATCCGTAGCCAGGCCGTTCAATTCTCCTCTATCTAAATTCTTAATTCTCTCTCACGGGGTATAGGCGAAACAATAAAAAAATAAAAAACGCCCGCTATTTTGGTGACGAAAAGGGGGGAAAAGCATACGCACGTACTCAGTTATCCAATCAACGTTACGGAATGGAAAATAACATAAATTATAGAGAGATTATTTGCCCAATAAATGGAGTGGAAAAAATAGGGGTTGCGAAGAATAAGCTAAAGCGTTCGCGAGTATTGGTCAAAAACACAGGGGGATATTTTTGAGTTTAACCTGAAGTTATATATATATATATATATTCTCTTTCGTTTAACACACATTATAACCTACTATAGAAGAAGCGGGAAAAAAGGTAACTTTACTTCATACTCAACGGATTCACAAGGCGAGAAAACGGAACAATTTGTTTGTTGGGGACAACACAACCTGCATCAGGAGAGGAAAAACTAAATTTAAAGGTAAATGTCACATTTTTAAAATGAATTACTTTTAACGTGTTTTCATTTGCTCTTTTATCTTGGTTTCATTTTGCTTTCTTTTTTAAATGAAAAATATGTCAATTTTTGTGTGTGTATAGAATAGCGATAGAACTTCTGAGGCAATAACATGACATCAATATTGAGGGAATGCTTTTATAATAATGAAAAATTGTAAAAAATGATACCAAACAAGGGAAGGAATAGTTAGTAAATTTTAGTTGAGTATATATGGTAAAGAGAAGATGTTTTACTAATAGGTGGAGGCCAACGAAGTTGTCATATACATAAACGTTAACAGGGCTATAGTATGTGGTGAGAAGATATGTGATTCACAGTTTTCAGGATTGATTCATAACTTTGAAGAAAGGAAGGGGTTATGGCCCTGAGGTAGCTAAAGCCTAAACTTCCACAAGTAAGGAATTCTGGGGATCATCTCAGCCTGACAAAAACACATTTCAGACTTGAAATATAGGTTATAGATGAGTTCTACATGCAAGGTTGCGCTTAATACTTTTTTGAGCCATACTTCATTCGGGAGATATTACAGATGAAAAGTTTTCTTCACACACTAGGCCGACGACTTGATCAAGTCTATAATAATTATGACATCATCGAGCCACTGGTTGCTTCAGTTCTTTATGTGTTTTTTTTCTCGATCTTTATGTATTACAATATTTATTTTCTTTAATGGAGATGGGTTTCGCAAATACTGAATCTAACATATTGAAACCCTATATAATGACCTTATGATGGCATTGGTATTAGTGATATATGAAATGTAAAAACAAAGAGATATTAAAAAGTAACATCAGATATTTATGAAAATGACAGCCCCCCGAATTGAACAAGATTTGTTTTAGATGTATAGGGGGAAGTTTTTCTTCACAACTTATATCTCTGACAAATAAGCGAAATCTCTCTTTTACGTAGAATAAAATAATGTCCACCCTAATCTATAGAACTAAACAAAAGATTGGTTGTGTTTACGGTACGAATGTTATACGTGCGTGTAAGTTACGGATTTTGCAAAATGTATGTAGGACATGCAATAATAGTTTACTTTGATGTTCTGGTTTTAAGTTAAAATGATGAAATGCGTATTTGCTAACACAGGGTTGACTATATTGGTAGATAACGGCATGCTGAGGACAGCGTTCACTGTATCATCAAGTCAGAGTTTGAGTGAGTTTGCGATGTACTCAAATTCTATATCATAGTTACGTGTATTCTTATAGTAGCCGTCACGGGTGTGTGCTAGCAACTGGGGGCATCAAGGAAATCTAGTTAAGAAACCCATACAGTGCAAGATTAACTTTACTCGTGCTTAAAGCTTTGTACTCCTACATATAACAAGGATAATTCTACTATACTAGTACTGATGGTGTTGCACTCGTACACTCACGTTGTTGCACTCGTACTCATGTTGTTGGAATCGTACTCATGGTGTTGTACTCAGAGTCACGGTGCTGTATTCGCACCGTGTGGTGTTATGGTGTTGTACTCGTACTCATGGTGTTGTACTCAGAGTCACGGTGCTGTACTCGCACCGTGTGGTGTTATGGTGTTGTACTCGTACTCATGGTGTTGTACTCAGAGTCACGGTGCTGTACTCGCACCGTGTGGTGTTATGGTGTTGTTCTCGTACTCATGGTGTTGTACTCCTACTCATGGTGTTGTACTCTACACGTATTAAGAGCTGTGCCAAACACTCAAAGATCACTCCGTATAGCGAGATACAAATGAATCCAGTTTCTCTCTGACAACATTGTCTCCCAGACAATTTTGTTTCAATATTGTATAGGATACCTTATAGGCATTACATTAAGTTTGATGTTTTGAAGATAGCTAAGAAACTCTGTTTTCAATCCAGGTTATAATTCTAAACCACTTTTAAGTTGGGAAAATGACCCTTTAAACACCTGCAGTTCATCAATTTAAGTAAGTGACTGAACTGCTTAGTCTAACACACAGACGATTTAGGTCAATTCCGCAGATGCAACACAGTACGCAATAAGAAAATAGCATGTTTCAAAAGTACATTACAAATATGTCAAGGAGAAATGGTATTGAATGTTACCAAAGTGTCACCCAGTGGTTCGTATGTTTAGCAAAATACAATTAGGTTATTAGAATTAATAAGACAATGGATTGACATTAGCATACAGGCCTGCTCTCAGGAGCTGACGTCACCATCAATTTAATCTTAAAGGAGCATTTGAGAGGTCTAGTATACTTTAATTGTGAATATCGCGACAACAGCATTAGCTATAGAACAAAACTAACACTCAAATTCCTTGCCATGCTGATATGATATATCAGAGCGGAAATGCTGTCTAACGTCAGCTTTTATTAACAAACAAACCCACACACCCTTGTTTCACTATAATATTAATCACATACAAACTCTGACACTTTGATTCACTATATTATTAATCACATACAAACTCTGACACTTTGATTCACTATATTATTAATCACATACAAACTCTTACACGTTTGTTTCACTATGTTATTAATCACATTCAAACCCACACACCCTTGTTTCACTAAATTATTAATCACATACAAACTCTGACACGTTTGTTTCACTATATTATTAATCACATACAAACTCCTGTAGCTTTAGGTTGTAAGGTTTGATAATTAATTTTTTTGGAGTTTGCTTTTAACGGCTCGATCTCGAAACATGAAATCAAACAAATTACGGAATGTTCAGAATAAGAAGGAATATCGACAATTCCGCGATTTAGAAATAAAAGGACATAAACTTAAACCGTTGTTTCTTATAGCATTTAAAACAAAAGAAAATAAAGAAAAGAATGTGTCAAGTCCTCGCAATCCTAGAAAATAATGGAAGTACCTTTTCGACAAAACCATCCTTCGAGGCACAACTACTGATATGAAAAAAAACATTAACGAAATAAAAATTCCTGCACGTATGAATTGTTTTATATTTTTTCACGTTGCAGTTGAATGCACATCAACAGCTTATGTGGTTGTTCTGTTTAGTATTTTACATTTAAATTAAGATGTTTTGATATTGGCATGTCATTATTGGTGTGAGTTGTCCTTCATTAAGTAAACGAGAAAATATAAACTATTCGTATAAGGTAAGTCTGAGGAGGGTGTGAATTCTTTTTATATTATGCATAGGTAAATGAATAATAAATGACACGCGCGTTATTTTACTCCTACCGTTACAAAGTATTAACGTTAATATGTTAATTCCTCTAAAGACCTTATCTTGTTAGAGGCAACCACCATATATCTATTTTGATACATTTTGAAAATGTCGGAGGCTTAAAGGAAACCGAAGGGGTTTTCTTTTAAATAAATCAATCGCTCTTTCGTTTTCTTTACTTAAATATCAAGCAAATATTGGAAACCAAAGAAAAGCACAAACAAACAGAGCTTTCTCCTTGATTATTACGGGTAAAACTGATGATTTTTAAAATGAGTCTGTTTGTTTACTTGGCATATGTTACCTTAAATTACATTCAATCCTAACTAACCTATCGTACCCCTGTCCCAACCTCACCCCCCCCCCCCCAAAAAAAAACACACTCACACAAACACAAGACAAAACAACAAACGTAAAATATTTCTCTTATTGAATTTGATAGAAAATACTGATGGTTATAATACAAACATGTTTGTGTATTTGGCATACATTACCCTACCTTACCTCACCCTACCCTTACCCCACCCTTCCTCCAGACTACCAGTCAATTCCCCTCCAAACACACCCATCGCCCTTATCCACTACAGATGACAACATTAGTAAATCGTCACGGTGACGCATTCTTCCATAATTATCTGGGTAAACCTTCACTAAATGTACCTCACACTACCTCATAATTGGGCAACTATAGTCTAAAACTAAATTACTGCAAAATCACACGTACGAATAACTAACAGGGATTCTGTTTCGTCTGATAAAAGTTTTACGAAATATTATTTTATCTTCATATATGACTTTGTATTCTACCTAACACTGTACAACTTCCTCTATACCCTTCACAAGCCCATCACTACCGCAACACAGGGCTATACAGAAAACAACCAATATTAGTTTACATTTGTATCGCGAGAAAATATGGCAATGTGATCTAATGAAAAGCAGAATAAGATGGGCGCGTACCTCATATAGTACCTCTTATCATGTAGCTAACACTGCCATTGGAGCAATGAAGACACGTGACCAATAACTAATTAAACTTTCTACTTCATGAATGGGTGACCAGTTTCAATTATTCTGTTTCACTCAAGTTATAGACACTCTTCATACCGAACAAACAAGCTAAGGAGCTACTCAAAGTTAGTCTCATTTGCTCTGGTAAAATTTTCAACATGTAAGGAAAAAGTTGTTGTTTTCCTGTTTAGAGCAAACGAACGTCTATATTATATGCATTTACGATGCCTTTCAAAGACATCTGACCGATAGTAAGTGATGAAGACACGTGACTATATACATATATATATATACACCCATATATGTAGATATATATATATATATTTATATAGATATATATTATACATATGTATATAGATTTGTCTGCTGAAACTATACCAACACATTGAGTGTATCGCTCACAGTATCTCTCATTAGCAGCTGCCAGAAGTTACTTCCTCGATTATAAGTGAGTATATCCAGCCGACATGAAATCCATTATTTTTTATCTAGTTTAGTCGCTTAGATAACGGCTTAGACAATGTCGACCATTTTCTGCTCAAATTGAAGAATTGTTACCAGTTTATTACATGTGAATCAGCAGCACTTTGTGGAAAAAGAAAAATAATTTTCTGACCTTTTTCTTACAAATCTTAAATGATAAATTATGTTATTTCACGTGATCATATGACGTCAAAGTCATGCGTACTACATGGTTTTGTGAAAAAACTAAATCGAACCCAATCATTAGGAGACTCGCTGTATACTTTTTTTCCATTACCATTGTGGTCTATCTGTTTAAGCACAAATTAGCTATTGGAAGTTTCAGGCGTTATAGTTGCATATAACAAAACCCTATAAATATTCTGTCGCGAAGTGAACAATTTGACCCACTTTGATAATAATCTACAGATCAAGGCCATACATTTATGCACAAAAGAAAAATGAAAAATAATGTAAAAACGTCATGGTAAAATGTTATCACGTTTTAAACAGGTCGAGACATTTATATTAAGCGATTTTTTAAAATAAATAAAAACCAATGGTGGCTTCGCTCATAAATTGACGTTGCATGTATGCTAACACGTGATACTATAACACGTGATCTGACGCGAATGTCCTCGTATAGAATTATATACAAATGGATAAGATATCGTTGTAGGATACGTTATAGTCTTCTTTCATATATCTTCATTACTCATTACTCAAACTTACTCCACTACTCCCACAGAAGTAACATCATTATTTTCCAGGAACTACGGGAAGTGGGGGAGAGGTTGGTAAGTTTACCTTACATGGTTCAAAATGTCATCATCATCATCATCATCATCAAAACAAAAAAATCTGATTTTTCATATACCGATTTTTACCGCCCAAAATATAAAAGGTTACACGTCTTAAGACTCCTATGAAAAAAAAAAGTTCGATCGATTTTGTACATGACTTATTTTTTTTTTTTTTAAATGACAGGTCAATGAAACCGTATGTAAGCATTCATAAGCATGATTTTTAGAATAGAAAAAGGAAATTGAGCGACTCCAGATTAAACAAATGGTAAAACGGTATACCCTATGTGCCCTGTGGCTTTTCTCGTATCGGTCACGATCTTACGATACGATTCTTGTTTTCTCTGTCGGAACCAACACAATACAACGAGACGAGATCCACGACTAATAAAACTACACACGTTCAGAGATATCCAGTATAGATTTCAATTAATCAGTGTAGCAAAATATTAATGAATTTTGCAGTTGTGGTTTCTTTTAATGTATATTATATAATAAAGTTATGAATGCCGTTAAAATCTCAGTTATTTAAAGAAGTCGGTTTAATTTGACCATATGGGAGAAAGATAATTTCTGCACATAAAAGCTTGAAGGGGCAAAGAAATCATTTTAAAATACAATATTAAAAACGGCTGACAAAATGATTAAAGTATCGCTTAAATTCCTCATAACTAATGGCAATGTAGGACGTATAGTCCCGTACGTGGATGTATGTCATCCTATACTGATGTGTAAACTAAATATAACGTTATACAATTGCTTTTGGGATTGTAGTATTGGAATATGTCAAAGTTAAGCTTTAGTATTTGCTTCTGTTCAAATGAGAATCGTCATTATTTTCTTTGGTTGACGACAGTTTACGATTATGTAAAGACTATATCTGAATGTTTTGCGAAAATGACGTTAAACCACCTCGTATGGTCAATTATGTACATACGGCTTGGTCGTCTATAACATTATAATACCGCAACAGGTGTTTCCTAACGCAAGGAAAAGAAAAACGCAAGAAAAGTTAGTTGGCTATTCGAAGCAAATATCTACCTCTTTATCCTATATGGGTGCAATTTAAGTTTGTATATAACCCCGAATATAATCCTGTACCGAATCCTGTACCGAGGCTTATGCGTAGCATTCTGACCTTCTCTCCACCCCAACCACCCACCCCCTAAAATGTCCATCTCGGACGGTAACGATAGAGAAAAACCGCATCCAATGGTAAGAAACATAACTTCCGCTTTCCATCTAAACGAAATCCTTTATCGTTTACAGTTATACGTGATATCTTCGAAGATTTGTTTAAATTCTGCCGAACTGAGATTAATTCCAAACGGCGGTCGGTGTCCAAAATTCTTAGTCATGGCAAAGCCCTCTTAAATAAACAGGAAAACGTGGCTATAGCTTTGTGCATGCAGTTTTTAGAATTTAATTATAAATGTTTAAATAATCATTTAACTTGTGATGTATAGTTGTCAGTCTATAGCAATAATCTTGTGACGTCCATATGTGTACTGCAGAGGGTTAAATCCGTCCTTTTTTAATCTTTTATTTTTATATATTATAACTGAAACACAACTAGATATAGTAAAGAGAGTAAAGCACTTTGAAATTAATTTTTCTATTTATAGACTGACAAAACGTTTAGGACAACTAGAACGGATCTGAAGTACTTTTGACCCTTTAATATAGCAGAGACTGGTTTCATAGATTGACAAAAATATTTTCAGCTTGCACTTTGTGGAAATGTGTATAGTTAAACTTTTTGTACCTTTAATAATAATTATGAGTTTCAGTTCATTTTTTTTTCATTATGGCATGTTTAATGATCAGTTACTGATTTCCACTGGAGTAACCCGATCTGTTTTATCTAGGTATGGTATTACAGATATGCTTTTAACAAACCCGAGTTGCTACTAAATCAAAATTAACTACATTGATGTGGACAGTTCCATCATCGGAAAAAACGCATGCACAGAGTTAAATCGTAGGTGACATGCACTCCCTCAAAAATATAGAGGGGAAAACAAGTTAAGCGGTTAAGCGGTGAACTGACGGAGTTTGAAATTAATACAAACACAAGACACTGTGTGAACATTTATGGGAGCAAATCATTTCACAGTCACTGATATTTTTGTCGGAACTGATTGTTAGAAAAGTCAATGCAAAATGACCTCTTCACGAAAACGTATAAAATTAAAATGGCAAATCCCAACTTGCTTCAGTAAAATGTTACACAAAGCGAAAATTACAACAAGTGATAGCCTACTTCCATGGTTACAGTGTGCGTATCCTCTTGATCGGTACCGGAAGTATTACACGATTGCATATATATATATATATATATATATATATATATATATATATATATATATATATAATTACAATTATGTAATTGAAATCGTAGTGAGTTGGAAAATCCAGAACAGTGAAAACAGCCTCCACAGGGATTCGAACCTGGCCTCCCGCTTTATATGCGGACACACTAACCACTAGGCTATGGACGCTGATTGTATGTCCAGAGGTTCGAATCCGGTAAGGAAGGTTGTAATTCCACTATAGGCGTTTGTCACCTGTATCGAACAATACTAGTTTTATATACATATATTTAATATAATATAGTGTAATCACTTGGAATAGCCTAAATTTGAAATCCTCTCTAGAGTAGCGCCTTTTTTCAGTTGTTTGTCTTATATAAATAGAGGACTACAGATATATGCACGTTATTTGATTGATCACTGTCGAGCCAAACAGATCTCATATGTCTAGTTACAATGCGTGAATATGAAAAAGAGCGACAATATATACAACATTTGCGGTTATACCTCAAAAAATTGAGATGATTAATGTTTAGACATATCCATTAAAGCTTACGAAAGGATCACTTACTGAACGGTTTAACGTGGAGTAATCCGATAAGGGGATTAATCGATTCCTCTAAATGGGAGCAGGTGTCTTAACATTAATCTTCAGAGTGGCAATGGAAATTCATTTGTAATTTCCATTCTTGAAATGTTTTAAGGGATAATTTTGTGGAAAGGCTATTTGATTTGATTTGAGTTTAAACTAAAATGGTCACCAGTCTCAAGTATGCCAGAAATATCCAAATTGGTCCTATTTGGATAAACCTTAAAACAAATTTACGGAAGTCTATCACAGCAAGAGATCACATCGTCTTCTGTAAATATAATATAAGCAGAAAGCTGTCGGGTATGATTTTTTAGTGTTTTCAGCTTTCGGTTTATATTTTAAGGAATTTTATTTTGATCGTTAAAAAAAGGGTCAGTTTTTTTTTTGCCCGTCTGTTTCTTAGATAAAATTCTAAGATAGTGACTATACACGTATATGTTGGCATATATAATATTGCTTTTTCGTCCTGTGCGTATAATATATTGAACTGGTGTCAGCAGTGGGATTACAAATCAGGCCATCCTTTTACGGAGATTACAAGTAATTCGAGCTGGGGTCATAGGTTAAACCGCAATCGAATATGAACAATTACAAGAATGAAACAATCATGAAGCCTACATCAGTGAAGTTTGATACCAAATAGTACCACAAAAAAAAACGATTCAACAAAATTTAACAAAAAAGAGAAAAAAAAGTAAAAACGATTTGGAGATTACATTTGAGGATAGTTTGATATAGAGACGGGTTCGAGAGACTTTTTTTCTGATCTTAACTCCAAAGTAGGACTAGGTCACCATTCTTTTCACATTTGTAGGCGGCAATCTATAAGTTCTTCGCTGCCATTTTCTTTCTTTCTTTTAAAGATTAAAGAAAAAGAAATAGTATAGTATGTATGCCTTACTACTTTAGAAAGACGATATTACTTCCAGTCGTGGCGGAAGCTCAAATCAGAAAAATTAAGTGTCTGTAGAGGAATTAAAAGTAAATGCGAGGGTTGGCAGTAACATAGATGTACATTTCAACCTGCAATGCATGCATGGCGATAATTTGTTACGGGGTTATCGGTTTTGTGTACTTTGTGCAGAATAAACGGATTACTTTAATACTATGCATACATGTATCCAGTACACCTTTATTATTACCAGAGAATGCCTTTAAAGAAACATGTGAAGATATGAAGAATAAAGAACATATGCAGGATACGTGCTAAAGCGACTGGGAAAGCACTCTTACAGTATAACAGATATCACTGCTATCATCGTAAGACGTATGTATCGAGGGGGTAGGAGCCGGGGCACGGAGGGGGGGGGGGGCACGTGCCTCCACCTTTTTTTTCCAAAATAGCAACTGTGCCCTACTGGCAAATACAATTTGCCCCTTTGATGAAGAACTGTCTTTTGGATATCTTAAGCCTTCATGTTAATTTTAATATTTAATTTTAATTTTGTAGTTTTAGTCTGTATACATGCTAAGGATTAAACCGAGGTTGCTAAAGACTTTTGTTCAAGGAATGAACACAGGAGGATTTTTGGGGGAAAGTTCTTAATTATGGATGGACAGAAGTACAGATGTAGGTTGATAGAGTCACGTGCACCATAATAGTATTGATAGCATACTAACGCATGATATATATTGAAGTGTTATGGCCGGTTGTATCGGTTTATAGCATAACGAGTGGTGGTTGTGGAATGAGAAAGTGCCCCTCTGATGTTGTCCCCCCCCCCCACTTTTTGGAAGCTTCCTAGTCCCTGTATGTATCTGTATAAAAGAAGGGGCAAAAGATACATATGAGAAATATTAAGAATTCCTTAAAGAGGACACACATTCAACCATCACTTCTGGGTTATATAGCGCAGATCTTTGTGAAGAACAACTTCCCACAACAGCTAAGAAAAAACGTGTTCCGTTTGAGAGATATTATAATTTCAACGTCATGTCGGGAGCTGTTATTTTGTTAAATCTGCAATGTTATATAGTACCACTAGGCTCTGGAACCGTTATTTGTTTTACCTATACATATTTCCAAGGTAGAATGTTAACAGTGTTGCCACTGAAACCAATGGCATACATCATTAGGTCATGTTAAAGAACTTCAAATATTTTAGATTCAGCATTTGTGAAACCCATCTCCATTACAAAAAACTAAATATTGTAATAAATGAAGAATAACATTCAAGTTTGATGATCATGTGGTGGCTCGATGACGTCATATTTATACTTGATCAAGTCTTCAGCCTTGCGTATGTGAAGGAACATTCAATCTGTGATGTCTCCTACATGGAATAATATATAAATATTTTTTATAGATATATGAGGGAGCTGTTCATGACAGTTATCTATATCACCTATATATATATATATATATATATATATATATTAAATATATATATATATATATATATATATGATGGTTGGGTTTGTGTCTACTGAAAATAACTGATCATATATTTCAGTGGTTACGTCAAAAGTATAGGCCAAATGAGGTTCGGTGTCGTTCTTGTATAGTAAACACATTTTAAGTCTCTTTTTTCTTGTAACGGCGGTGAATGATACACCGCACAGTCTCAACGGACATTATGTGATAATGTATTCCATTACAGAAACACTAAAAGCGACATCTTTGAATTCCTTTAGTGTCATTTTGATTCCTTATGTGCTATTTTAATTCCTTTGGTGTTATTTTCATTCCCATGGTGTCATTGTAATTCCTATGGTGTCAGTTTAATTCCTTCGGTGTCATTTTTATTTAACTTCGTAAAGATTTCTTAATAATTTGGCAACACTTCTCATGTGGATTGTTCAAATCATATCCCCTGATGTATTTAATGATCTCTGATGTTGACTGTCTGGAAAGTTTACCTATTGGGTATGTGTGATCTAATTCATGTTCGTCTTTTGATCTCTACTTAAACTTGCTAGTTTATAGGTACTGTTGTCTATTTTGTGTCAAAGGGTCTTCAGTTTTTGTTGTTCCTTTCATCAAATGATTTATGTAAACTTGAAACATTCGTTTGGTTCATATGGTGGTTTATGGGGTGTTTCCCACTTTAAATTTTACTTACATACTTTAATTTAAAACATTTCAAACACTTAAAGGATGACTTTCCCAAGAAAAGCGAAAACTTTAATGGCTAGAAATGTTTCTACAGCATCCCCAGATTTCAAATGTAATTTAACATAGATCTCTGGTAAGCTCATTTAAGTCTAAATTGATGATGACGTCAGCTCCTCAGTATATATATATATATATACACACATATATATATATATATATACACACATATATATATACACATATATATATATACACACACACATATATATATACACATATATATATATATATATATATATATATATATATATACAACATCAAATGTCGTTGGTAAATTGGAATCCATTATGAACATATTATTTACGCAATATAAATGTGTGTCTTCCTATAATGTTTTATATTGAGGTACTAGCCTATAAGTGATATATGTAGTATAGACAATAGCTGGTTCATCACATCACATGACGTCAGATTATTCATGACGTCAGAGAGTCACAACCGGAAGTCATTACAGGAAATGAACATGAATTACGTATGACGTTTAAACAAACAACCAATGAAACGAACCATTTAAGATATGTTTGCATAACATGGGTGACAGGACCATTTGATATAAGTGTTTTCAAGATCAATAAAGTCTGAGAAAAGATAATAGAATACATTGGTAAACGGCTAATGACAATAGTTCCCGTGTCTAAGCAACTATTTAACCAACTTATGTTTCAGGTGATTTAGTTTTCCGGATGAGTGACAGTTTATTGATTGAGCAAATAATTACGGTAATAAAGGTGAAACAAAATTAGAATGTATACTTACGTATGGTGTAAGAGTTTTAATACTTATCTGTTAAAATTGATATGTATGTATAGAATTTTGTCAAGTTGTTCATAATAAGTGATACGCCAGTTCTTAGGTGGTTAAATTGCTATCCATTAACAGCTAATTATGTCATTAGTGGCATAATATGTCATTAGAAAATTGCCTCATTTTTGACGGAGGGATAAAAAAAAAGTTTAAATTCGAAAGAAAATATGATATGTGAAACTGTTAGGAACCTTTCTATGTACAATGATTTCGTATTATACATTCACGGAAGAACGCGTATAGTCAACGTTTGCTCCAATCTCAGCATTTTTTGAATGGAAACCATGACAACAAATTCTCTATAAGTTAAGACCAATTTCAATTGACTTTCAATACTACATGGATGAAGTGCTCGGAACGTCGACTTGAATTTACAGATTAATAACAAATGTTTGATACTTCAACGTTTAAAACTATACGAAGTGTATCAGTATATACATATACGTTTCAGTAAACAGATGCAGATGACCCCTCCCTCTACCCCATCCTATAACCCTCCATCACCCCATCCTAACCCCTTCTTGCCTCATCCTACATAATATATAATAAAACATTACATATAGACAAAGAATATGTATATAAATATATGCTTGTTTGTTTTCTGAAAATTCATTGTGAATTTGTTTCCGGAAACAGTTTATCAAACATGTCAAAAACATTCAATAATTGCAGAAAAGGGAGAAAATGACTAAATGTTATAAGAAGTGAATGACCTTAAAAAATGTATTTTTAGTTTTTACGTATTTGCGACAAACTGATTCTTTCGTCATATTATAATCTTCTGTAAGGCTTTACACAAAATTGCGGGATCGGAAATATCCACATTAATCTATGCTGACATTTAACAGGGGATAAACCGAAGATTGGTTAGTGCCCTATGCGCATACGCCATCAAGTTATGAACGTTATAATTGTAACTTGTAGGAATATCTATATATAGTTCATTGACTTCAGATGTTTCCACCTTGCATGGCTATCGGGCTTTGTCTTCTTAGACCCAACAAATTACGTTGTACAGTAATCAAAATGGATCGGAAGAAAAATTCTCATTATCTATATCTCTCAAATTTGTTGCTTTACCGACAAAAAATAATTATTAAATTTGAAGGGCATGTCGTATCTATACTCGGATCCGCACGCGCAACAAGTAGACCGAATCACTTCATTCTGATTTGACATTTGTCTTCCCGGCTTCAAAGATCGTTAGATATATATATATATATATATATATATATATATATATATATATATATATATATATATATATATATATATATATATATATATATATATATATATATATATATATATATATGTATATATATATAAATATATATGTATATATATATAAATATATATGTATATATATATATATATTTATATATATATATATATATATATATATATATATATATATATATATATATATATATATATATATAAATATTTATATATATTAAACCTTCACTGTCATTTATATCCTTCACGAAATAGTGTTATTACACAAACATCCATCTTATAGAATGTTTGTGCATGAAAGAGTATCTAAGTACATAACTGGCAAAATGCAAGAAGACTACAATTGCTCTTTGTTTTGTAAGAAATAATGAAACACAAACAATTATACACCGAAGAGCACCCAGCGGTAAGAAAAAAATTCTATTAAAAATGACAAATCAACATAATATTCCTTTTTCATCACTACTCGATACATATTTTGTTTTTGTAAAGCCAATTAACATAGGCCTATAGGCAGTAGTAATCAGCCGAGCGAGTTAGATCTAATATCTTTGCCGTTCTTCAAGGTTAAAGCTAACAATTATTTCAGATTCTTACAACTAATGCCAAGAAAAACAAGACACGAGACTTGACTCGGCTTATGAAACGTAATAAAATAATTTCCCCCTATAATGACCTAGCTTTTATTTTTGTCACACCCTTTAATTGGATTTAAAAGCATATTTGCTTTGTATTGTGATAGTGCAGAGGTAAATGTAAGTTAAATGTGTTAGGCCTGTTTAATGATATATATATGTACATTTTTTCTACGACACTATGTCACATAGTATTCAACTTTGTAATGAAGGATACTAATTATATTATTTCTGACATTTTTAGTAACAACTTTAAAGGAAGACAGAGGCTGCAAATTAACAATTGTATTTTTAATATATAATTCCAAAGATATAAAGGTCAACTAATTTTATTCCAGATGTCATATATGTGCAATTAGCACAAATAACCACGTTATCCGATTTCCGAATTAATGTACTTCATTTAAATAGTCTGTGAAAACTGAATTATTACATTGCGGTGCATCGTTAATTAGGATCAGCCTGCCCCCCTCACCCAACCTCTTCCTAATCACCTTCAGTGGGAAATGTTTTTACAATTCCAGCGTATTTATAGTCTACATATGCCTCAGAATAAACCATTTGATGCCTCAACTTTCACTTGTTACTGGACGACGTCTCCAGACTCCTCCCCCTCTCCCTTCCTGCATGAGGTCCATGCACTTCACCGACCCTAAGGCCACTCTCCGAAACAGGTCGGGGAAAAAAGTTAATAGGAACATTGACCAATGAATTTCGATGAATCGATATCTACATGTGATACATTGTTAGTATTTTTTAGAAGAAAATGGACGTCCTTTAACTGGTTTACACATTCTTTTTCTTACTATTCTACCCCTCACCCCTCCCGCGCCCCCCCCCCCCGAAAAGAGAGTGAGAGAGATGTTAAAGTTATCCTTCATATATTTTATGCGCTCGTTCCAACTACCGTTTACCTCCACTATAGAAAGTCGCGGGAACTATATAAGTTTGCTTGAAGTTTTGGCTAGAGTGGATTTGACAGGCTGTATACACTATATATAGGGATGAATATAGTCAATACTTTATATGCCGGTACCGGCTGATTGAAACGGTTCATAAATGTTAAAAGTCTATATCTAGCTCTGTACTATTAAACTTTAACACTGAATCAATGTTAAAAACTCTAGTAGTGCTTATAAAGTCTATAGATTCAACGCAAAACGATGTTAAAATAGTTCAATGGGTTACCTAGAGGTCACTGGTTCAAGCCATAAATTTCTTTTCTGTTTTATGAAATTCTATGCAGTTCTGTTAATAAGAAAAAAAAAGTTAATATGCTAGAAAAAATACTAGTGTAATGGCTAATAGCAGAACTGTCATATATAAATACAACGCCCTGAAAAAAACATGAATGCAAACTTGTTTATGACCACTGAAAACGCACCCTCTATCCCCACTTCTCATTTCCCCACCCCACTTCCTCCCCCCCAGAAAAAAAGAAACTCTCACTTTAAATCTAACATTTTTTTTTCGTTTGCGGAGTTTATTATCAATCGTACCAGTCTATTTATGCGTGACAGGTCGTTATGGATAAAATAAAGAAAACCGTCTTCGCCCCGTGGAAATATGTTAATAGAAAAAACGTAAGTTAGCCACAGGAAACCACTAAAAATGCATGTGATTAAATTCAACTATTCTAAGCTTTTTTGGGGGGTCACCATACCGAGATTGCGGCTAGTAACCATGCAGTAATTAATGAATGCCCTCAACTCTTACAGGCCGCAGCATTTCAAATTAATCTTCATCACGCGCGCGCGAAAAGCCCAAAAAGCTAAAAAAAAAAAAAAAAAACCGGAAAGATTCAAGCAATGTTAGGTTTATCGTCTCATATTATGACAAATGTTTACCTAACTCGACGCGATCAAAGCTGCAGTTTACGAAAACGATACCTTTGATAGCATTTAGAAAATTATAGTAGGCTAATACTTTGTGCCAACACAGGTGATTTCCTATATGCAAAGTACGCACAACTGAATTCTCTAAAGCATAATTAAACACTTGCAGCAACCTTGAAACACGTACGTTATCACACTGTTGCCCTCCGTGCCGCCAATAAAGTGCTTTTAGAGATGTATCTATTGTTTTAATATTATTTTAAATCACCTCGTATTTGCTACTCGCTTGATGGGCTTTTATCATTTGAAATTCCCAAACCGTTATCCCTCTCCAGTGTCGTAAAGTTTCTTCTCGATCTTGTCTCATTGTATTCGCAATAGTAACAGTTTATGTTGTATATATTGTTTTTATGCGATGCTGTATAGATACGGTTAACCAGTCGTTTCCAGTGTTTATTCATCTTATGTTACTTCATGGAATCGCGGAAAGGGTTCAAACAGGGAGAGAAATTTTCCATAATGAGTAAAGTATAAAAATCATGTATAAACAAGAGTTTAGTTCTTTAAAACTTGATTTTAACAAAAAATAGTTGTCCAAATGAAAATAACCTTAAAATACTTATCAATTAGATCTTCAAAAATATGATTGGTTAGTTTAAAAGTTTAAATCGCGGGGTACCGTTCGCCAATCGTAACTGTCGATCCTTTTCAGATAAGCTCAGTTGTATTGATTAATTGTCCAATTTACCGATTAAAAATGTCGTCAATCTTATCTTGTCGTTTGACAATTTTATCTGAAAAATCCTTCCGAATATAATTAACTCACTATTTTTGACGTTCAAAGAGAAATACTAGTTAAAATACTGCTTATCTGATGAAAAAAACCCGAAGTAGGAAGTCATGACATTTCGATCCTAGCAAGATTTTTCTCAGATGCAAAGCAAACTAAACGAACCCATGTAGAAAATTAACGGATTGAATGTATGGACTTGTCTATGGAGAACTTATTCTAGCTATAGGAACTGGTTCTTTATTTAAGTTTGTTCGTATATAGATTTTTTATCATAGAATATTTTATACTTTAAATTATTAATTTATTAATAGTCAAACATTAACATTTATCTCTGTTAAGACATTATACCAAACCGAATGATGTTCCACATTTAAACCAATTATAATTCCTGCATGTCATTCAATAGAGGAATAAACCTAGAAGGACTGGAGGCTTACACTTCGTAGAGAAAATTGACCAAAAAAGATATTTACAGAAGCCTTGTGACTGATCACTATATGACAAATGTATAGCAAAATCAATCAGTATTTCTTCTTATCGAAAAACAGACTATCGCTGACATGTACAATTGCTTTCAATGCGTTGCTAAGGTAAAATTATGTAGTTAAGATGGCGCTGCTTGTATTATGTATTGTATTGTATTAGAGATAATTATGCTGTACAAATAAGTGTGCGAAGTACGGGGTTGTTCCAGGGCAACTTTTCACCTATATGATTGTGTCTGGCCAGACGTTACGTTACGCAAAACAAGCGACTACAATTTGTTAGTGATTACGTCACAGACTTGCCTTGTTGCATCTTTGTAATGAGAGAATGCATTTCCCCAATATATATCGATAAAGTTACGTTATGAAAGTGTGTCTGTATGTGTCTGTGTGTGTATTAAGTGTTTACATGTGTGTGCTAACATTACATAACTACGTATTGTAATATAATATACTGTGCAACTCGGGGGTGAAACTGTAATAATGTATTTTGATTGTTATTATTATAACAGTGTCTGCCGATTACTTATCTAAAATTAAATCTTTGTCTTCTTTTCTGTTTTCTTTTACTGCAGATTAACAAGCAGAATGGACGCCAAAATATTCTTCGTACTCACAGTATTGTGTCTGCACACTTTCACATGTACAGCACTAACAAAAAGGAGTAAGTATATACATATATATACACATTCTGAGATGTATCATAAAATCTCAAAAATCTGGTTACATTTGCCAGGTCAAAAATGAAACCTGTGTCTGAAATGCTATATATATATATGAAGTTGTTGAGGGGAAAAACGAAGGAGGGGGGGGGGGGGGGAATCCTTATACGAGTGTTGAGGCGAGTAATTTAAAGCTTTCTCTTAAAATCAGGTAAATTCAAATTAGCTTCTTAGCTGATATTATATTTCTTCAACAATGTGCCAAACCAGTCCAGATACAAGGGGAGAGGGGGCGGCAGGGAGTAGGGGGTTGGGGAGACATGTATCCCCCACTCCACCCGTTTTTGTGACAAATATCAGAAGTTCGCCCTAAAATTAATTAGATCTGTTCTTATTATGTTGAAAATATTCAAATAAATGAATAAATAAATAAATAACTTTATTATCTCCCGACACAAATCAAAGCCACACGTTCCCACTAACCGTCGAATTTATTAAATTTATTTATCTGTATTAAAAATGGGAAATATTCTTCACCCAGTTGCGACATTTTTTTCTGTACTGATAGTGTCATGTCCCGCTTCAGAGCACTCGTGTTGTCAGTATTAGCAGTATGAATATCATATTTCTATCATATAAAGGGTACGTACTGTTTGTACTGACAATACCAGTGCTTTGAATCATGGTATTGGTGACCAGTTTAGAGAGGTATTAGCATAAGGAAATTGTCCCAACTGGCTGTAAGCAACTTTTTGAATATGAATTTGCATTGAACAAAAAAAAGTCACGTGATGTCGCCACGATAATAATCATCGGCATATACAAGAATTTTGTAGCAACTATCCCTAATGTCGACTCAATCTATCCTCGTGAAAACGTTACATTTACTGTCTAACGATTGAACTGAAAACAATCGATTGAGTTGAAATTGCCAATCTAAAAATAAATAAATTGTTATACCATCTTAACTTGGAAAAAAAGTGACATAATAGACGTTGGAAAATCTTTCCGAACAAACTCGGGAAATAAATATTTTTGTCAGTAAAATAAGTCAATAGGAACAAACAATGAATTTAGTCGACATAACAGGAAATACTGAAACTTAAAAAAATAAAAGAATTTTAGTATTTTACACTTCCTTTATCGTGCGTCTGTGACCTAATTTGGCGGTGATCTAATGATAATCACATTTTCGAATGTGCAATTCCGGTATTACCGGTAAAAATGAAATTGAAATATACCTCGATACCATAATTGCCGTTATCATTCCTACTATCAAAACCAAAACCTTTGACGTTAAAATGACATTTACTTCCTCTGCATCCGATGCGTAATGGAACTGTTTACCTAATTGCAAATGTTTCTATCGTCTCATAAAACATAATTTTTTCTCGATTTTGTAGGATGTAGAAGCATATGAGGGTAATTTGTTGCATAACAGCAGGCTATACTCTTCTAATTTATTAGAAAACCCGAAAACGCAGACATTTTTGGAAAAATACGGAAATGATACCAAACCGCATTATACATCCTACGCTTTGCTAATATAGGAAGTTGAAATATCTGATAATTAATAGACAGGAAATTACAAACAGACAATGGCAAATATGAAATTATATAATGAGACGGTTTTCATGAAAGAAAAGAAAAAGCTGATATTAACATTACTTTCAAAATTGCCTCGTATTATGGAATGTTGATATTTATCTAATGGCAAATGCCTTAAAGGATCTTAACAAGTTTCTTATGTTTGAAGTATGAAGTATTGATAAGACATGGTTAAATCCCTCCAACGCAATTTCATATTTTGTGGGTTTTTTCTTGCTTTGCTTTTGGGGTTGGGGAAGGGGGGGGTGGGGTATCTGCCACATAACAGGCGGATCCAGAAATTTGTAACGTAGGAGGTGTGACCCCGGGGTCCTTAACCACGAGGGAAAAAATAATAAGACGTGAAACTGTGCACTGTGAGGCACATTTATATATTATCAATTATGTCCATAATTAGGTCTAAGCACAAGATTGTTTCAACAATTATTTTTCCTCTTATATATATATATATATACATATATTGAATATATATATATATATATATAAATATATATATATATACATATATTGTATACATATATTATATATATATATATATATAGATATAAATATATATATATATATATATATATAAATATATATATATATATATATATATAACAATTATAATGAATGACTTCATTACAGTATATTCACACTGAAATAGTTAGAATTCAGAGGAAAGAACAAAACACTAAATAGAAATTTGTTACGTCGAGGTGTGTTTCTCACACGCCTCTAATTTTAGCATGAAATAGAGCGTACACATTTGCGGCGGAAAGCGCATAACGATCCGACACCTGCGATTGTATTAAAACAAGAGTATTGGTTAGTATCTCTAAGGTGACATAGGGAACGAAATTTCACTGTTCACACCTCTTGTCCTACAGGGATATTACGCAGTGCGTAGGCTCTGTGAGCGACCTTTTATTTTGGAAGGTCATTCGCGAGGCCAATGTGTGATTTATCATTAGTAAAGACGCGAAGTTTCTTAGCATGATAACATGGACAAAAGTTACAAAAAGACAAAAGTCGAAATATTAATTTATTGAAATAGAAATAATTACGTTTTAGGAATGTTCTTCTTTTTTTTTTTCGTTGTAAAGGTCGTCGAAATTGCCGGCTAAAAATATTGTAAAAAGTGAGAAAAAAAGTGCTCGAATTAATCCTAAACGTCCAGTAACATTGTAGTCAGCTATCTGTACATTGAGATACAAACAGTCCTCCTGAAATTGGACTCGTTACCTCCAGCAAAACAAAAGTCATAGCGTGGCTAAAATTTGGAAGCAGTATGTCGATAACATTTAAAGGGACGCACTATTTGCTCTTCATTTATTTTATACCCTTTTCTTTTGTGTATTTTTTATCATACTTCTTCTTACACTTGTTTTGCTGTGAGAATGAGGACTTGAATAAAGAATTCCAAGTCCTCAGACGTCATGAAATAACAATCGCCATGTCCTCAGAAGAATGTTATTGTCATATTGTTACGGTTGAGTTACGTGGACTTGTACAATGTAAGGAAAAAAACTCAAACAATAGTGTGCTCAGTTTGTTTGTGTGTTTATGTGTGTGAGTAGACCGAAACCGGGAACTTATTTTATTGTAGTTTGTTCCATTTTGTAACCATTCATTAAAAAAAACTATGTTTTTTTTTCTTGTTTTACAGATCAAAAGATCAGATATATGATCCGATATGGCAGAAATCCCCCCAGTAGCGACGAGATCGTTCCATTCGGCGCAGGGGTAGATGACGAAATATATATCGCACCCAACGATTTAGAGAGATTGAGGAACGCACTCTTGATGAAGTACACAAGATTAACTCAACAAGGAGCAGCAGATGAACAAGAAATATTTTGAAGCCTTGAAACCACATAGTTAGGAACAATGACAGATACTATACAAGAACTTCCATACAGCTGCCATACCTTTGCTTGGATAGTACATCGATATACTACAAACTTTACATTTGTAGAATTTCCATGTATTAACTTATATATGTATGCGACACAGACGTGACTTATGACTGTGTGTCCTAACGTCATGCATCTAGTACTAGAAAAAATATAAACAAGTGACAGCCCATGAACTAATTCACACAGCCTCACTTTGGTAGGATGTGTGTATAGGCTTATACCTTAACCCAAAACTTTACAAGAGAACACTGTTTGTCGTATGCGCGACATTTGCGCAACTTGACGGCATATATTCCATACTCACGTATGTCTCAGTATGATTGAAAAAGCATAGAAAGATCACGTGACTTTTTAAAGACAGTAAACTGCAAAAAAAAAAAAAGTGTTAAAGAGCTCCATCATTTTACGCTCAATTTCATATCCGGTAACTACATGAAATATAAAGAAAATAATATTATTCATGCTTTCATTGCTATATTTATGACCAATATTGAGCGCAATTTCATATAGTTTTGGTTTATTTAAAAAATTATCATTCCTGACATTTGAAATTTAATTTCCCTGATATTTGAAGGTTGGTTCATTCACGGGCTAATGCATTTTATCCTTGATAAAATGTTGAGTCTTTAGTCTTTTTTAAGCTCATTTTTGCTTACTGATGGGTGAATAGCATGCAGTTATATTGATATATACAAAACAATATATAAATACTATGGTGTCTTTCACTACGTTCGGTCGGCGAGAAAAAATTCCGTCTAAAGTTATGTTTTAGTGAAAGTTTACTTTCACGTGAGTGAAATTTTACCTGCCTGCAGCAAAAGAGAAAATTCAAATTTTTCTATTAATCTTCACAAACTCAATTCACGTCAAAGTATTTGATAGTTGTTGGTATGCAGTGGCATTTAATATATTAAAATTGTATATGGTTAGGCTATGTTAGGGTGTATAAGAACTAAAGCAAAGCATACATAAGTTAGGCGGAATATACTAACAGGGCTTCAATGTATATCATTTAATTGCTTACGCGTTTGGCTTCCATGGTATCGATATTAAAAGATAGTTAAGAGTTTCAACCTTCTACAGTTATCGTTAGTATGTATGACGATAAAGCGTGAACCCAAAGTACGGAGGTCACTCAAACAGTTAAAAAAATACATTTTTCATGGCGCTATTCGGGAATGAATATGAAGTAAATGTTCCTTCAAAATGTGGGGATAATGAATAAAAATAAAATAATATGGTCATATTTCTATGGATTTTTTTGATTAACATTATAACATTTGCATGTTCTTCTGGCATGGGTTAAGTTATCAAATTAAACAAAAGTATTCTTTGACTGCTTAAGTCTATTTACTGAGTAGTAAACAAGATTATATCTCCGTCATTTGTTTGTCAAATTTCCTTCAAATTTCACTATTTTCCAATAACATATCGTAGTCATATCTTGACCAGTCGTCTTTATTCCCTATATCATGTTCATCTAGCATTTTTTCTAGCATATATCAACTCCGCGAAAATTGCAACTATAACTAGGAACTATACAAGAGTTACGTTGAAGAAAAGAACAAGTACTGCGCAAACTCTGCTCAATGCTAAATTTTACGAACGAATTGATTTCCATATTCTTGAACTCGGTTAAACCCTCAGAATACTGTATCAAATTGCAAAATTCTGCGTCTAAAGAAACTGGGCTTTGCAAATGTCGTGATTTCAAAAGATAGTGTTTTGTGGAACAGAATCGATGTGGCTGCGACATGCATACGACAAAAATTATAATATACCATAAGGTTTCAACAGATTGGTTTAGTATGAGGTGAACGTTAGGAGAGGGGGGGGGGTGGGCTTTGTTTTCCCTTTTTAACATTTCAGAGAGGGAGAGTTGAAGTATAAAGTGTATATTAACCTATATCTTAGTTAAGGCAATTACCCTCCTAAGACCTATGTATTCACTCACGGGCCTGTAGGGTGAAATTTAGCGACTTCCCCTGCTGTGAGGTCCAAGGCAATGTATGACATTTTCTAAAAAGTAAAATGATTCAAATAAACTTAGTTTCGCAAAAAAAAATTGTATGAAATTTACGGTTTCATGTTGTGTTTTGCATTTTGTGTCCTTTTATTGCATTATTTTACCAATTTTTATGTAAATGTTTTCTCCTTTATTTTTGGCTCACTTATATAATTAGTTTTCCGCTTTGACTCTGTGAGCACTTATATACTACATTGTATAATATTCGGTCCCTAAACAATTTGTAAACTAATTTCGATTAGAGGAAAACTCGACAGACGCCATGCAACAATAATTAGGAAGACTCAAATTTTATTTCGAACAATTTACTCTTTTTCATTTGTTCATTGCCACTTTATCGAAATAAATCTCTCCTTCTCGACCAATCAGGTGCTGTCATTTTGTGTCCGTTTTCAAAAATGGAGGGTGTTGTTTCATAGGCGTAACGTAACTACACCTTTAATTTCGCAGGTGATGGGTATATTAATCTTTGATTTGAGAGTTCGTTAGTGTACCGTGATAAATTATCACCCTATAATCACAGTTATACGCATTTCTGCGGACGCCCTTGCTTGGACCTCCTGATAGGGGCCCCTTTGGGCCAAGAGCCGGGGGGCCCTCAGGCTCATCGTTACGCCACTGACATAAAGTGGCACTGATAGTAGTTTATAGAGTATACGAAAACACCTGTGCTTTCATACTTGACTTTGACCACCCACGTCGATCTATTCATTCTTTTAAACAAACAGAAGTAAGTAGCCTTTGAACATTGTCTTATGTTATTTTCAATGTCCGGTCCACACCAGGTGTTCTATTCATTAGTCATCTTTTCATATATATTTAAGTGTCACTTATTATTGTAAAGATACACCCGAAAGAACATGCTATTTCCATGAACAAAAGAATACCCGAGGTCGAACAATCATACTGTTCTTTCAAGTCACGTATTCAATTCACTCGTAGTGACAGTATGAGTAGTATGAATATCAGGTTTCTATCAGTTAAAAGGTGGAAACTATTTATACTGCTAGTAAGAGTGCTGTGAAGCATGATATGGGAGAACAGTATTGAGTGTTATGAGCATTAGGATATTGTCCCAACTGACTGACTGGGAAGAATGCATTCATGCACTTCACATTTATTCTTCACAAGAAACCAAAAACACATTTATTATCGATATTTGCTTGCTGGCATGTGGATAATGGATTGAACTTATCCGACGGCACTGAATATTCAATCACTGAACGATATCACTCGCAATGAATGAATTATATTTTTTATATTCTTTGATTGTACGTGTGAGTGATTACACTTCCACGATGAATAGATAACCATTCCTTAAAGTAACACATGAATGACACCTACTCAAAGTGGAGTACATGTCCATTCTCTGAAAATTCACATGATGACACTTCAACGAGGATTGATTGGTATCAATTCCGTGCAAGTCCACGTGTAAGAGAATACTTTGACGATGAATAAACATCGAAACTATAATGTATCTCAGACCGAGGAGGAATTTCATAGCACATAGCCTTTTGGTTGGGCAGTTGAGGCGTGGGTGGGGGGGGGGGGCAGTTGTTGCCTGTCGTCACCAAATTTGATGAGCGTTAAAAACTCAGATTCTTACACCGTAAGCAGCTTGAAGCCTGTCGGGAGATGGGCCCCGGTGGGGGTATAGGAGAGAGACCATTTACGTCATCTCTGTTAGGTGCCATTCTATTGTATATATTGGAACGATTCACCAAAATTCACCACTAGGAACTAGGTCAACTAATTAAGGGTCTAACATTCCCTATGTTACTTTTTTTTTAATTGCACAAAGTATTTATTACTGAGGTCCTTCTATTGAACCTACATGTTTGATCTATATATTTGCCACGAAGCATAACCGGAAACACCAAAGTAACATGAAAACTGCAAACTCTGGGGAGGGATCGGCTGTCATAGCGATCGGGGTAACCGTATTCGTTTCTATGCCAAACGAAACCATGTTCGTTTCCTAAGAGAGTATATACCGCCTAAGACATCATATATACCTGCGTGTCACATTTCGCCCTCCATAGATGGTTATGACGTCACGAGTGTAACCAATATCCTTTATATAACTTTATACTCAGCTGGCGTTATTCATTCTATGCAATGGGGCATAAATGCGCCCGTGTATAGTTCTAACCATCTTAGGTAAACACTGCATAGATTTTGATCTGAGTGAAAACGAGGGCCAATTTATGGGGCGCTTTTGCGTGACACATTTAATATGACAAAATACTATTAGGCTTGCTAAGTAGAATGCAACGGTTTTGGAAAAGTTCCAATAATTGAATATGAAGTTGAGGTGGATAAAACCCTTTCTATCTATAGTATCAATATAGTATCAATATAGTATAAATAATGTATAAATAATGTATAAATATGTAAAATAAAGTATGAATAATGTACTTTCTAGGTCATCCGTCAGGTTGGCCTCAAAGCTTAAGCAGACTAAGATTGTTTAGGTTCGTTTCCTAGACGTTTTAAATCATCAGTCAATTGACTATGTTAACTGTTTACATCATTAATTGAGTAATTTAGGGAATATTATTTAAGTGTGTCAGTAAAAACACGTGTTGAATTGAGTGACCATTTTATGACTTTCTAGCATATCTGGTGACAATACGCCATAAGAACATGCAGGGTTCCTTAATTAGTACAACTCAACTACATAAATACATAGATATATGTTTAACTCAAGAAAAGAAAAACAGGCGCCATGTGCGTACTCCAAAGGAAGTGAAGAAAAATATATAGATATCAAAAAATAAATATAAATAAATATACAGAAATATTGACTTCGCGTGCCCTTTGGGGGTTTCAGTGTGGGAGCATGTCATAACGAGAAATGAGCAAGAAAACTGTATGTAAGCCTTACAAACAAGGATTACATGTTATGAATTACCTTTTATGTTTAGAGATGTTCCTCTTTCTGATTTTAGCCAAAGACTTTAGAGAGGATAAAAAGGAAGAAAATTCAAATAGCATTTGCCGTTAAGAGGAATAAAAGGAAGAGTTTAGAGGACAATTTAAGTCGATGTTGTCATTAGTAGGGAATTTGAAAGCTGCCCCTTAGGTGTTAACACATTTAGTAAAGGCGTGCACAGGGATGAAAGAACGGACCTTTGGCATTTAAAAGAAGGGGAAAAAACTAACATGAAAAAAACATACACTAGTACATCATGCTCTATTACACGCGGACAAGCTATTTTGGAATATATAATATATATATATATATATATATATATATATATATATATATATATATATATATATATATATATATATATATATATATATATATATATATATATATATATATATATATATATATATATATATATATATATATATATATATATATTGGGGGGGGGGGTGTTGTAAATTCTGTCATATCAAATAACCTCAAAACAGTTTTCCCTTGTTTTCATCATATTGGATATTTTCCTGTGATAGTCTACTGCTTGAATATCACCTTGTATAATGATAATGAATTTATCGCTTTTTCGTCACAATTCGGCATGACATAACACATTATATCGGTTATCAGATGTACACACCGTCATGTTATATGAGATGCCCTTATAGAGTGTCACAGATGACAAAAGATTATACATCTACCTACTCATCTCTGATATCTATGAACGAATGGTTTCTACCTTGCAACAAGAAACCTTGCAACCATTATTGAACAAGAAAACGTAACTCCCATTTAGCTTTGGTTGATCTTATATTTGATTTAAATGAGAATTGCTCAATGATCTCAGGCAGAAGCCGAAGACGAAGAAAAAAGCCCAAATATTTTATTTATTTTTCCTGCCGTCGGCCCTCAGCTCACGTATAAGTGGTATTTGACACAAAATGTCTGGCTTCGCAGTCAAGTGAAAAATAGAGAAAAGTAACACGACTAAAGAAAAGGCTGCATGAGAAGGTTGAAATTACTACGTTAATGCTCCATTGAATTGAAGATAAATTGGTGCTTCCTTAGGTTTTGAATAAAAAAAAAAAGGTTCATAATGAATATAGGCCTCAGGAAGTCCTCTGGAAAGTGAGTCGACAAAGTTGTCTGATATGTAGCGTGAAAATCCCCCCAAAAATTGATAACTTTCTACTCTTTCTGATGTACTTGTGAAGTTTGGGTCAAGTCGTAGATAATTTGATATAATTACACTGCATTTGCTTCATATCTATTCTCCCCCTTAATGCATCTCCCCCATGGCCTGTTGGCAGACAAATTATGGATGGTCACTTGAAAACATAGCAAATGTCAAAGGTACATCATCCAAACAACATTCTTTATTGGATAATCAAATGTCTCTTACGTAGCCTTTGGCCAAATCTCACTCGTCTCTTGAAAGTTTTTCACATAATATCACGTTTTGACGATCACAGCACGTGTTGAGTAAAGTAAAAGAGATTAGCCTAAATATAAATGTAAGCTATAAGATGGATGAGACTTCGAACAAGAACATGTTGTCCATTTAACCTGATAGATTTGAAGGGTCTTGTGTTGTCTTGGGAGGGTCATATCTATTATGAAGGACCGAGTCGTGTTATATATATATATAAATATATATATATATATATATACATATATATATATATACATATATATATATATATATATATATATATATATATATATATATATATATATAATATATATATATATATATATATATATATATATATATATATATATATATATATATATATATATATATATATATATATATATATATATATATATATAAATATATATTATTTGAAAACATACATTAATGTAAGGTCATGTTTTGTGATGAAGAGGAAAAGAGAGAGGGAGAGAGAGGGGGGTGGAGATAGAGGGTGGAGAGGGGGGATTGAGGCGAGAGGGCGTGTGCAGGATTTGAAAGGTGAGGGAGAAATTTCTTCGTTTGACCAATACAGGTAGGAGTATAAATTATGGAAGGACCAGATGCGACTCAAGGATATTTATAAAGGAGGGTTGTGGACCTGAGGTCGTTGGAACCGACCCCTATCTAGGAGGCTTTGGAGACCTCCCCCACCCCCACCCCTCAAAAAAATTAATAAGTAAAGAATGGTGTATATTCTGCAGCATATTGAGACTATACATTAGTTTAATAATTATTAGCTCGAAACATAACGTTGTGTTTATATTGTACTTTATTTAGCTACAAGCTTTCTAGTGATTTCGATACCTTTCTTGAGGTGTTTTATTGTGCGGTCTTGTGGATTACACAACCCAATTTCTTCTCTATAATTTGTATTTATGACAAAATGAGCCATACTTTCCCATGTATTGCTCATATAACTTCACGGAATCTAAGAGAAAGACATTTAAACCGAAATATGTCAAAATATTGACTTTTCATTATTACAGAATATATAAAACTAGTATTTTCTTCTTATTTTTAACTTTTTGGTGCGAGACATTTGTCAAACTAATTTGGCATTTTGAGTACATTAGTAAGGTGATAATATTTGCAAACGTTTCCCTAAATGGCAAATGCAAAAAGGCGTTAACATTCTGGAATGATTTTAATACATACGCTATACATCGTAGCTGTCAAATTAACCATTTTCACCTGAAACAAATTCTCTGAACCGGAGTCAAAATTTTACCATTGACTTATATAATAGTATAGTAATGACATTTACAAGACAAATCTGACTATGTATGCTATAGATTTCAGAACTGCAGGGTAATGACTTCGAAATAAATTTGGATTTTTTACAAAGATATTGAAAATTCCGTCTGAATCTACTAACGGAAAAAAAATATCATCGTTTCATCTCTATTACATGCACTACAACGTTTGAGTGTTGTTAACTTTGCACTGTGGTACATAGTTTCAAAAGGCGGCAGCCCCCCCCCCCACAACAAGAACGATATCCCCCACCCCTGAGCTACAACAAAGGCTAGGAAAAGGACTTACAAAATTAATGCTTATTGTTTGTTTGCAATTTATAAATATGAGGTGATACGAGTAAAGAAACAACATCATTTGTTAAATCAAAGTTATCTAACAAAATTATACTAAATTGAACTAATTTAAACTAATTGCTTGAAAATGTCAAAAACTGTAAAATTGGATGAGTGAAGAAAGACGTTTTTTATGATGAATCCATATTTAAATGTAAAATATCAGTAAAGAGCTATAACATGAATGGACAGAGAACTTTATTAAGGACAGCAATTACCCAACTTTACATAACTTTAGATAAATTACATAACTTTACATAACATAATCACATAACATAATTACATAACAATTACATAATTTTAGATAAATACTGAGCATAAGGTAAAGACTACAGCAGGGATTCTCAGAAATTGGCCTCCAGCGAAGTTTGGTCGGCCCCTGTCCTTTGAGAAGTTTTGGTCAAACGGAGGGTGCTAGGATTCAAAATGATGTTATGTATTACAACCGGTAGGAATAGACCCCGGAACTTTTGTCATGCTCAGACCGAAGTCCGTACCACTCGACCACAGTGATTCTACTGGTGTGTGAATGCGTATGAACTGGCTTTGTGTAACTGTCAACGAGGGCGTACTATACCCAAGTGTTATGATTGCATGAATGTGGTGCTATGAATCTGACAATTTACACAGAATTACCACTTTTTTCAGTAATACTATGTAAATAGTCAGATTCAGTATATATATATATATATATATATATATATATGGGTATAGTACGCCCTTATATATATGAATGAGGTAATGAGTCCGTCGGGCGGCGCCAACATCTGACGTCACTACCGTGCCGATGATCCTAAGATATTTCTAAGGGAATTCCCCAATGTCACCGTTCGTGACATTATACAGTAAGAATTAAGGCTTTCCATTAGTTTGCCGGAGTTTTTGGATTATACCTTAATTTATTGATCTAGTTATAATATATAAAGTCTTATATTTTATGCAAAAATCCAGACAGGAGTGGAATGGGAATATGGGGAGAGAGAGAAGGGGGGGGGGGGGTTACAAACTTCATGGGAAAATTAGAAAATGTGACTTTCATTTGAGGGGCAAATCACGCAATTAACTCAACACTCTTCAAAATAACTTAAATTAAGTTAAGCCATGCGTAAAAAATCCGAAGGGAGGACCTGCAGACCACTTGCTCATTAAATTCGGCTCCTCGGGTCTCAGGGGCCCCACCCAATCCTTTTTATTATCCTTGACTTTCACCCTCCCCTCCCTTTTCCCCTCCCTTTCCCCTTCCCCCGTCCTCTCGTGTGTTATTGGTTATAACGTCACTGAGCAAGGCAAGTATAATAGTCACACGTAATTGAATACCCCCTCCTTATTGCCTTAATACTCTTACTTATCAATTTATGTGGTTACAATTCTTTCCTCAATTCTCAATTAAATATATTAATCGTTCCCAAATGTATAGACAGTTCGATGAGAAATCTATTGAAATTAAAGATCTTGAAAATACTGTTCTTTTAACTATTCACGTGCCGCGCACTTATTGTGCTGAGATATTTGAAAAAGACTGTACCAAGTATATGTTCGTATCAACAAGCATTGATACAAATACATTAAAGATTTCATCACTGCATTGGGAACCTCTCTTTAAATGAACTTTCTATACATGAAGTGTCCCTCGTCGTTATGTTTAATCCACTTTATTAATAGCATTGGAATTTATCTGTAAAGTAATTACGGCTCATAAACTCCATTGAAGTCAAGCAATGACGTCATAACACTGTCATACAGTTTATAAGTCAGAAAAAAAACACAAATGAAGTATGCGAGCTGCCATAAGAAGTAGAATTCACAGCGACAAATCTTGGTCACAAATGGCTCCTCTGATCGCCTGCAAAATCCTTAAAGTTGGCAAACTTGTTATCGAAAAGTTTTAAACGCAAGTATGTATGCGTGAATATATTTCCTTTCCTTCCTTTCATTACATTACATTTAATTTCGTTTCTTTTCGTTCGTTTCCTATCGTTTCGTTTCCGTTTTATTACACACCATTCCCCCCCCCCCCCTATCGTTTCGCAAATTACATTCCATTTCGTTTCCTATCGCTTCATTTCGTTTAGTTTCCTTATATATTGTTTTGTTTCATTCATTAGCCTACATTACATTTCGTTTCCTATCGCTTCATTTCGTTTCGTTACTTTTGTTCCTTCGTGTCCTTATATATTGTTTTGTTTCATTCGTTTCATTATATTTCATTTCGTTTCCTATCGTTTCGTTTCATTATATTTTGTTTTGTTTCATTCGTTTCATTACATTCCATTTCGTTTCCTATTGTTTTATTACATTTCATTCCATTCCAGTTCTTTAGAATTTTTTCGTTTCGTTTCATTTCTATTCCATTGCTTTGACATGTACAACAAAATAACATATACATTGGCCAGTGTCACCTGCTAATGTGAACTTTGTCCCCCTTTGAACCCCCGACAATTACCTCAAGAGAGAAGGATTATCATCCCGACAGTCTCCTGATGGGGTACAAAATCACCTTGCTATGACAATCATCTGAAGATGAATTATGCATATACTGTTAATGATAAATAATCCTATTTATTCAAAGGCTTGGCCATGCATCGACCCTACGCTCTCCTCACATTCAAGGTCACCTAGATGGCTTTATAGTTCCGTCTGCCCCCAGGAATACTGATTTCGTGACTATTGGATGCTTTACGTTTTGTTTTCAGAAGTGATTAAGGAGTCCTTCTCTATTGATTAATAGAAACTCTTAAATATTCATGAAATAGTTAACCCTTATCATAGAGGACCATTTTACCCCCATTTAATAATCACCTCATCAAATCTAAGCATCTAGAGAAAAAAAGAAAAAAAGGATGCACAGTTTTGATGGAATTTTTCTTACACCTTATAAGATCTAATTTCTACTCGACCGATTATCATCAAGTTCTATCTCCATTCCGCTTCACTCTATCCACGTCCCATCCATTCCGTGATATATATACTTGTTTGAATGAATTCGACACCATCAGAGTTCATTCTTTTCTACTCCAATCTATTCTATTCTATACATTCATGATTGACTCACCCGAAACACACTACTATTATAAACTCCGCTCGTTTCACCCAACACCTGCACCCCACTTCACAGTTTTCGACTAAACACTCGATTCCAGTGACGTCACTCAGTGACGTCACTCAGTGACGTCACTCAGTGACGTCACTCAGTGACGTCACTCAGTGACGTCACTCAGTGACGTCACTCAGTGACGTCACTCAACTCTAAGTCACTTTAATTACACTTTTAATTCAACTCTCACTTTACTCGACTACCAACAATGACGTCACTCGAATGAAATCTGCCCCCCCCCTTGCGTCGTTACGTCAGAATTACTACCAAACCTACCAAAACTTACTCAAATTAAAATTGCAGTTTACTCAGCTAGTTGTTATTAATAAATGCATGTATTCGATATATCAATATTTTGTCGTCCAGACATATTTCATGTTAATATTAATCACATGCATGTTATAAGAGGAAAATTGGAAAATGCTAAATAAAATCGACTTTTTAAAGTCCCTACTTGAAACCAAACTTGACGATTTATAAAAATTCACGAGTTATCTTCTCGTTGAAATTTTAATGTCAGATAACTTCGAAACAACCAGATTAAAAAACGGTGATTCGAAAGAGTTGCTTTAATATCTATCGAACACTCTTAATTAAATTTCATAAACACTTACAAAATCTGCCATAGTTTCAATCCACTATCGACTTTGTTTTAAAGTCAGTAAAATTTGATCATAAAATGTAGTCACAGCATATACCAAGAGTATCTCAAGTATATAATTTTCACAAAAAAAAACATATTTATTTCGCTTAAATTCTAGCGGGAATATGTAATACCTCTCTGTGAAGTAAATGGAGCGTACACTAATTCAAAACATTTGAAGGGATGTTAACGAAACTTTTTTTCATCTTCATAAAATTTCTGAAAATGAAGTTATCTGGTGAAAACTGTATATCAAAAAATTAAATACGAGGGGAGTATTGTTTATTATTCTCCCATAGACAACGTGTATACGCATCGATGAACAATAGTTTTTGAAAAGAAAAATCTACTTTCGTACAAAAAAAGATTAAAACAAGAAGAAGATGAAGGAGAAAGTGTCGCTTTTATTCTCGTCGTCGTTTTTTGAAGTTACTCGAAGCGTCAATAAAAGCCTGCTTATCAGATACATCCTGGGCCAAAATACATTAAGTGAATTAATCATTAAGGAACCTGTATCAAATCCATCTATAACTCGCAAATAAATGTATAATTAAATCAGCTTAAGAGATATTACTGGAAAACAGGGGAAAATAATTCAATTTTCTACTGCACTTTTCTGTTCCTCATCTTCTTATCAGAATATTGTTATGTGGCCAAGTGACGTACGCGATAGCGTTGGGAATCAATGCCAAACTATTGTGTATCAACATTAAAAGAAAAACACATGTCAGTCCGTGGATGTCTATACGTATTGGGGCATGCTTCTTAATTCTTGTTCTCATTTTATATTTGTTTTACTTCATAAAAAAATTACCGCTTCCGTTGACTTGTATAGATAGAGATTGAAAATAAAGTTTCATTGAAATTGACCCGTTGCAGGTTTTTATTTTTGTGAGAAATATGAAAAAACCCCATCTAGGCTATTCTCTTAACATACTTTTGTTTTAACAAAAAAGGATTGCTGGTTCGATTCCTGCCTAGTTCGATACGTTGTGTCCTTGGGCAAGATGCTTTATCTCAATTGCCTCTCTCCACCCAGGTGTTAAATGGGTACCTGTGAGGTAACTTGTCATTGGGCCCAGTATAAATGCAGTCGACTGGAGGGATTGTCTCTGGGACATAATATAACGTCTGTAAAGCGCTTTGAGACCTATTGCTGGTATAAAGCGCTATATAAAACTGAATATTATTATTATTATTATATATACAGTAACATTCATAAAAACAAAGTCTTGATCGATAACCCATGCCACACATGTACGAGATGGTAGCAAAAACAAAAGCGATATAAAAGTTGTTAGGCGACTTTACCACTTTCAGCCTAGACATTGTTGTTCACTGCATACACGTGGAGGAAAACTACAAATATCTTATACTGAACGTTTCGAAATATGTCAAGAAATGTTTGTGCAAAATTGCGATAAGATCAAAATAGTATAATTCGTGTTCACATTATTGTAGTAAGATTACGTCACCAATTACCCGATGTAGTTGTTCTTACCGTCCCAGTGCCATAGGGTCCCATTGAGCTATAGTCATGTCATTGACACCGAATCTCCTACATTATAGTATAGAGTCGTGTTCACATTATTGTAGTAAGATTACGTCACCAATTAACTGGTTTGGTGATTCTTACCGTCCCAATGCCATAGGGTCCCATTGAGCTATAACCATGTCATTGACACTGAATCTCCTACAATATAGTATCGAGTCGTGTTCACATTATTGTAGTAAGATTACGTCACCAATTACTTGGTTTGGTGGTTCTTACCGTCCCAATGCCATATGATCCCATTGAGCTATAACCATGTCATTGACACTGAATCTCCTACAATATAGTTGCTACATAACAAGAACCTCATCGGAACAGAAATGATGCAATATAAAAATATATTAAAAAAAAAAGGAATTTTAAATAATCCTTAATGAACCTCAGACATTAACAACTGTGCCCCGATAAAGGCTTATCTCTGTATAATATTGTGCTAACATACAGTTTAATTACAATTCACAAAACTGAGTTTCTTTAAAAACAAATGGAAAGATTCTTAAATTAATTCATACACCTCTATCTAAATCGTTTTAATCACCTTAATCATGTGCTTTGTAAAAAAATGCTCCTTTATTCCCTCTAGCCAAAACAGACCACATTTATTCTGACTTATCATAAATGACTTTTTGTCTTCTTTTTGTAGTAAAGAAAAAAACTGTTTCTTCGCCTCAGTTTGCTTAAATGAAACCCATATTACTGAGGGAATGGCATTTTTTTCTCTCATTAAAATGTAAATTGTGTCATTACTTCCCATACACTACCAAAAGAAACATTCTTAATAGCTCCATCAATTGGAGACGAAATTATGATTAGTAGCGAATGAGTTTCGTAAAGCATTTATCATCTCTACACATATGGGCCAGTTTCAAACGTGTCGGTATAAATTATGATTTCTTTATTTAATCTTTTATTTAACACAGGACGACGAAATATATGGATCATCAATATATCCATGCATCTCCATGGCAACAGGTGTGACATGTTGTGACATAGGAATTACTTCACCTAGATAAAGCCATGTTATAATCAATGAATGATGATACATGGTATACGTATATCATCAATACATGACAACGCATAGGCTATAAAACCTAACGTATAGAGATATGCTGAAACAGATCGTCAGCATTTACTTAAAAGTACAATAGTGTCATCTTGTTTTTTTATTTTGCTTCAACCCTTCTGCCCTATCCTGTGACTCTTTCAATTTAAGTATACACCTCACTTGTAACGCAGGCAAATGCGTGAACGGAACCATCACTCCCTTTAAAGACATAGGATTAAAGAAATCGATCAGGGATTATACTGATTACTCTAGGACTAAAATTAATTACGAATTGCTGCAGACCATTAAAATGCACCGCTATCATTGTATATCAATGACACTTTTAATTGTTAAGAAATGACCCTTTACACCATCAGTGTAATTCATCACCGATGCCTGGACGCTATAGAGAGTCTAACACAGAGACACCATTAAGTCAAGTTCCTCGGATTCAACACAAAAACTAAACAAAATGACGCGAGACTTCTATGGCCTCAAATAACGTGTTTACAATACAATATTACAATCTTTCTATTAAGGCAAATGGTGTTGAATTTCCCTCTTGAGGGTTTACTGTTTATATGACGTTAATGAACTTAATATAACTTATTGGGGTTGAGTTATTAGGATTTATAAAAGAACAAAAAAAACCAAAAAAACAATGGATTAATATTAAGACGAAGGCCTGTACTGAGGAGATGACGTCATCACTTTGTAGCTTTAAAGGAGCTTTCCAGAGATTTTAATATATTTTGAAAGCGAATATCTTGAAACCCTCAATAGCTATAGAAACACTACAAGCACTCATTTTTTTTTTAAATATTTTGATTGTGACATTTCAAGACTAAGCTTTTACCTAAAGTCACCCTTTAAGGGTTATCCGGTTACAGAACATTTTAATTTAACAAACCACTCAATACTGATCTTAATGTGTCTTTTAATCGCTTCGAACTTTCCTTCCGCCGAGTCCCGAAATATGTAAAAAAAAATAGTGATGGGATACTCAGAATGGTTTTTTTTTTAAGATCGGTCTCAATAAAATATTTAGGAATTTCCAAATGAATATTCTTCGTCAAGACTTAAAGATGTTATCCTCCCCAGTTCCTCTAATCCCCTCACCTACCCCCCCCCAATCCATCCCCTTTCCCTCTAAACCAATCTTATCCACACGCGCGCTGCCGACACAAATCCACGTTTTGTAAACGCTGCATAGACGGATACCTCCAATCTTGTACACTTAACAACAACAAAAAAACAATAAAAAACATAATACAAAATAATAGGAATAACTTGTTAGTATATTGTCAAAGATTCTAGGCATTGCTTATAACATCCAACGGTTGTTAATTTATTCACAGAACATTTCGGAATTATAACAATCGTATATAACGCGCTTACAACATTTCAGTGGACAAATGAAGGCATCAAATACGCGTTAACACGCTTGAATACGTCATCACGCGTATATTCCCGTAGGCCTACTAGATTATTATGTATTGTATAAATGTTTTGTGCGTCAATGAAACACTTCGCATGAAGACATCTAAGATACCTATTATCAGTTGGATGCTTTTTATTAATCTCTAATGAATATCTAATGAAATTTTACACGTTATATTTTGACTGCAGTATAATAAGATGTCTTAGATAGACTTTTTAATCACTCATCGGAAAAATTAATTCAAGTAAAAGCTGTGAAGCTAAATATCTCTCTTCTGCGTAGGCGAGTCGGTATATTCAATAATATAACGAATTGGAGATCGGGACTGCATGGAAATAAATTCCTATAGAGATGAACCGAACAATGGTTATTGTATGAGATGTACGTATCAAGTGTGTGTCATGACGTGGATTCAATATGTAAGACGTGATAAAATCAGTTCCCGTCACTTCAATAGTTATTTTTCCGGTCTGTGTCTACATGTACATTTTCTCAGTGAAAGAATAAAGTGGAAGATGATTTTTACTTCAAGTTTGAAAAATCGCGGTACTTTGTCTCTCTTTAAAAACCTTCAATTTAATGCAACGAAACTGAAAGGAAAACAAGTTTCCTTTCGCCGCATTAGGCCTATGTGTTATGCTGCATTAGGCCTATGTGTTATGCCGCATTAGGCCTATGTATTATGCCGCATTAGGCCTATGTGTTATGCCGCATTAGGCCTATATGTTATGCCGCATTAGGCCTATGTGTTATGCTGCATTAGGCCTATGTGTTACGACGCATTTGGTCTAAGTGTTATGACACATTAGGCCTATATGTGTTATGCTGCATTGGGCTATGTGTTATGCCGCATTAGACCTATGTGTTATGCCGCATTAGGCCTATGTGTTATGCCGCATTAGGTCTATGTGTTATGATGCATTGGGCTATGTGTTATGCCGCATTAGACCTATGTGTTATGCCGCATTAGGCCTATGTGTTACGACGCATTTGGTCTAAGTGTTATGACACATTAGGCCTATGTGTTATGCCGCCATAGGCCTATGTGTTATGCCGCCATAGGCCTATGTGTTATGCCACATTAGGCCTATGTGTTCAAGTCAAGAACGCTAATCTAAAGACGTTTGTGTTCATCTAGTTTGTTTTTGAACAGTATAGAAGTAGCCTTCTTGGTCCATATAACCGTATAAGACATTCTCATTGAAATATTACACCAATGGACACATTATTCAGTCAGGTCTGACGAGAGGAAGGGGAGGGGGAAGGGATAGCCTCGTGGCCCCGTAGTACAAAAGGGGCCTGATTAAATATAGGAAAAAGAATAGTGTTTTCTTATTTTCATAATATATATTAAGCAAAATGAAAAGTGCTAAAAGGGGGAGGGCGGTGACATAGTTGTACCTGGCGGCCCGACCTGGCCCTCAACGCTCTGTTTGCATTCATTCCATACCCAAAGCAACTCTCACACCATAACACTCCCCCCGCCCCCCCCCCCCCCAACCTCCCTCCAATAGCCCTCCCCTACTAGGAAAACTTGTGACCTGATACACTGACGAATTTGGCCTTTGCTACTTCTCTATCTGCTTAAGGAATCCCATATGTAAGCGCCTGATAAAAAACGTTGAAGCCGTGTCATCGTAATTATGTCAACTTTTCGACTGTTCGTGTATATACTGATATCCACAAATCCGCGCGTTCCATGAATGGATTAAAACGACTGTTGTAAACGTCTACGGCCATGTGACGGAAGTGATGACATCACCAAGCAAAATGTATATTAATTTATGGTTTAACATCTGTACAGTATTACCATGCAGTTGTTAGGAAACTCCAAAATCGAAACAATTTTGATCGTGTGCAGTACAAGTCTTCCGTTTCTAAGTACCAAAATATTCATTCATATTATAGTGATCAAATCCCAACTTCAAATTTAGCTTCGGGCTTCGATAGAGCTTTGAGGTATAACCGTTATGGCGTTACCGGAATCGTAGAGATAGAGGGCCCGAAGTGGGTGAAACATAATAACTCGATAAGGGGGGGGGGGGGGGGATATAGTCCATTATTTCTTTATATCTCTTACCGCCGATTTGAGATACCCTTAGGTTAGCTCCGTGACAATGCACGCCCTACAATCCATTCACAATTAACGCCCTTTGGGTATCGGCGCTTAAAACGTGCAAACGAATTATTTAGTTTATTTCTGTTTTTCGCCTTTGACCATGGAAAGGCGGCTTCATTCATTGAGGGCTAGGGCTATTATTACTAGTTTCATATTCATTCTTCATGCACTTTATTAAGTTTTTTCTTCTTTATTCTGTGCTCGATTTTCATTTTAAATTCTCTCTTTCAATCTGTCACGTGTTCGTCGCTGACCAATCGCCCTCGGGCATCATCGTTCTTGTTTTAGTTATATATTTCCCTATAAGGTTAATAAGAGTAAAACACTCGTAAATATCTACAGACCACCACTCGGAATTGGCACCTATAAATTTAATGAATAAACACGATTTACGTCAGCGAAATAAACCATGTTTTACTTGAAATGGTTTCTTCTACTTTCTCTTACTTTTTTCTTCTGGATAGTAAACGCTTTTGAATCGATAACATCGTCGTAACGAGCAAAATCAAAGATGCAGTGAATGACAAACCCAGCGCGAATTATGTGATGTTTTTTGTTCCCCCCTGAACATAAACATCTTTCTATTGGTAAGCTATGGTTTTGCGCGCGTGATGTACTTTGTGGCTAGAGTATAACATATCCCGGAAAGTAACTCAAATCGTAAAAAAAAAAAAAAGGGTTCGAGTTGAATCTTTTATTCAACTTTAAATGCTTGCTGCTATCGATTGCAGTAGAATATAATGCTGTAACCAGAAATTTATGTTTGGAGTGAAAAGGTAAGACAATTAACATATAGACAGACTGACAGACAAACAGGTATACACTCACACAGACGAGCATATATATATATGTAGGTTACAAGGTCGGCGCATGTCTAGAATAACAGTGTTCATATATCAAATATGCTAGGATGACCGAAACTGGTCACCTATTCCCAAACTTTCACATTTCTTTGACTGCTATGAGGCTATCAGCACACTGCATAGCTCTGTTTAGTCGAAGAAAATATTCAATGGTCTTGTTTTGAGCGTCGCTACTGTCTGAGCAAAATTGTCTTTGGCAGAACCGTTCTAGACAATGGAAAGTAATGTTTGGAAAACGGCTCACAATGGTCAGCACGTTAAAACATTCCGGACAATATTGATGACATTAAACCACAAAGAAGGGGTCACTTAACCATTATTTTTCCTCTTCGTCATCATATTCAAATCTCTGATAGCCAGTGTTCTACCTACCGGAAGATGTTCCCGAACTAACAAAGATGTATGGGATTCGTCTACGTATATGACGTAGGCGTCGTATATATATAGTGGGCGTACGGTATACATATCCTTGCGTCATTTTGGTAGAATTGGTTGCGGCCGGAGGAGGGGGAAGGGGGTAAGGACCGTTAGGGAAGAGAAGTTAGGGGTAAAGTAATCTCATGTTTGTGGTGATTTTAGTAATACAAATTTAGTTTCAACATAAGTAAGAAAAGGTTGTTTAATTCCATATGTCGACCAGTGATGTAGGTAATTATGACCCTTGAACGAATCAAATCGATATATTATACCGTAGGGGCGCCTATATCACTACTGTAATAGCATTATATTGGATGTGTTTAAGCTCATGTGAATATGAAAGCCATAGTAATCCATGGAAATATGCCGGAAGTACATCTCGTAATTCTCTGGCTCCAACACGCTACTTCCGGTGGCTGATTCTGTAACACTATTCAAATGCGTCATCGATTGGGTCATTTAAACAACAACAAATACCGTCACTAGGTTACACTACAAAATGTTTAGGTTAAAGGTTTAAAATACACTAAAATGCTATTTTCCCTCAAGCATCAGTTAAGAGGACGCTTTTGCCACTTTTTTCTCCACCAAATCCTTTTCAGTTATCGGAGGAAGACCCACTCAGGCGCGGATCCAGGGAGTTTGGGGTGAACACCTCCCACATCATTTCACCCCCCCCCCCCCCAAGTTGTTATTAGCATAATCGTGCGTACAAACCTAACTATAGACCTACTGTATGACTCAGAATACACCATTTCACATTAAAAATTTCATTTGGTTTTCTTCTAGGGAGGACCCCCCTCCAGATCCCTTGCATGAGAGTTCGCTAAAAGGGTGTGAAGACTCGCGCAAAAAAAACGTCTAATGCCGGTAATCTGACCTAGTTTCGAATGAGGTGTAACAGAAGTGTAAGACACCACCAATGATCCCAGAAAATACAGACACAAAGCTTGCTACCGTCGGTAATTAGACACTAATAATAATAATAATATATGCAAATTTATATAGCGCCAATATCCAGAGGAAAACCAATGCTTAGTGGCGCTAGTGCTCAGGGAAGGCAGTCAAAAATAGATAACTTTTGAGTCTTTTTGTGAAAATGTTAACGTTGGGTGCCGACTTGATGTGCAGTGGAAGTGAGTTCCAAAGAGTAGGAGCGGCATTAGAGAACGATCTTTGACCAAATGACTTGAGCTTCCACTTAAGTACATGGAGCAGTAGCTGATTTGAGGATCGGAGAGATCGGGTGGTGGTCTTCCGACTGATCATGCTACTCATGTATTCTGGTGCTAATCCATGTAGGGCTTTATATGTGAGCAGGATGATCTTGAAGTTTATCCTGTAGGAAACAGGTAACCAGTGCAGATGCCGCAGAATAGGAGTGATGTGGTCGAACTTCTTTGAGCGTGTGATGATTCTGGCTGCTGTATTTTGTGTTCGCTGGAGCAATCGAAGCTGATTATCTGGTAAACCATAAAGAAGCGAGTTGGCATAATCCAGCAGACATAATAGCATGAATGACGGTCTTGCACTAGTGTACATTCAGTACATATAGCTGCGGTCAATACCCACAGCACAGAGTACAAACGATACAGCGATGGACATCTCAGGTCCAGCTAAATATAACAAGGTATCACGTTTCATTACTATCTGCATTTTGTAGCGACAAGAGAAAAACTTCACTTGCAAGCAACGGAAAGTTAACTTTTTTTCAGAGCGCGGCACGCGATTTTGGGCGAGTCTTCAATGCCTTTAAGCGACCCCAGGGCCACACCTCTCCCTCATAAAATCCCGAGAGAGGTATATATTCAAAATAATGTGGTACATACATAGTTGTATCACGTGATCTGACCCGGATCTATACGCATATAATTCACGGTACGAAGAGCACAATGTGATTTTTTGTCAATATAAAGCAGCTTGCTGTGTTTCCTTGGTAACATAATCTCGCACTGATATTTCGCATTAATGCGAACACATCATGTAATTCTACGACTCGAAGAGTCGAGTGGTTCTTCTTTATTCTTTTGCAACGTAGATAGCAACCCTTTCATAAAATATGTACTTATCATGTTAGCATATACGTACATTAGGTCTATACTTTTATTTTCGAATCTGCGTACAATGTTAGTTGTTATTCATATCATTCATTGTTGAGACTGATTAGTAATCAACTTTGCCAAACCATTTAAGGACGGTATGAAACACATCACACAGCGTTAGAGTATGATGATAAATCCCCTATAGTTACTTGAGTGAAAAATGATTTAATCAAAGGCTTTGGAAAGTGCTTTCGCATGAGGTAATTCAAATAATTTCTCAACAAACTGTGTCAAGTTCCGGTTCTATCAAATGAAACTGAGAAACAGAAAATACACCGGAATGAAAAGAAACCCATTTTTTATTGAATGTCTTTTTCTTCATCTCTTTCATTCGCTGGTTTTCTCCTTCTTCCTTTCTTAATGTATTTATATATAATATATAAAAATAAATAATTCGAAATCGACAATCATTCTGTGTTCATTAAAGCATCAAATATATATATTGTTTTATATATATTGTTTTATATATATTGTTTTATATATATATATATTTATATGTATATATATATATATATATATACATATATATATATACATATATCTTTCTATATATATATATATATACATATATCTTTCTATATATAACTATCTTTCTATATATATATATATCTTTCTATATATACATATATAATTAATGCTTTAAAGAACACAGCAGTATGATTGTCGATTTCGAATTATCGAGATAATATATATACATATATCTTTATATATATATATATATATATATATATATATATATATATATATATATATATATATATATATATATATACATATATCTTTCTATATATCTCTATCTTTCTATATATATATATCTTTCTATATATACATATATAATTAATGCTTTAAAGAACACAGTATGATTGTCGATTTCGAATTATCGAGATTAATGCCAGAAGGCTTACAGATTTCCATGTTCAAACAAACACGACATAGGTCCTGCCGCTGGTTGTTAAGATTATGTTTTGACTTCGAACATTTTAACGATCCACAAAAAAAATCCGTAAATTTGATTGCTAATACAAAATTGAAAATATCAATCTAATTTTAAGAGATAATTCGAAACACCGTACAAAGAAGAAAGAATAATGAACCCCAGGGCTAATCTCGATATATCCCTTTAAAATCAAATTGGAAAGAGAGACAGACAGGGAGAGAGATAGATAGATAGAGCGATGGAAAGAAAGAGAAAATTCAGAGAATTAACAAAAATGATAAACTGATTTCGTTGAGCCTATATTGTGAATAGAAATCCGAGCTTCGCAAAACGTGGATACTTCTTATACTAGTCTCGAGTTTCTACATGTAAACTTCCAAACGTATGATCCATTATGTTTTACATAAACAGATATCTCAAACAAATGAAAGATCTCTATTTTTCCGCTGTCAAACATTGTTACTTGCTGATCCGAAACAGTACAGAGATTTTGGGGGCAGTGGAAATGGATTAACCAAATTGGGTAAAATGGCTTCAGTTCAGGTCACAAATTTGATAGGAACGTTCTTTAAATACATTATTTGAAATGGCTTAAATTTTGCACATAGTATCAAGTTTCAATTACCTTTCTTTTTCTCAGATAATTGTCTCCTTCCCTACTTTTCATTTCCTTTTTGTATTTTTTATTATTGCGAGTAAAACAATTTGGGAACAGATATAAGCACGGAAATCAATCATTCGGTTTTGACTGCATGGAAGTTGATATAAAGTTACATATGAAGTCAGATACGAGGAAACAATATACAGTCAGATATGAAATTGAGACTCAAAATTCAAATCAGTGATTAAACATATCAGGGTATATACGGTAGACCCTGATATATATTAAATAACTAATTTGAATATTGTCACAAAAAGTCGCATTTCATTGAAAAAGTTTCAAACTTTTCGTGATTTTTAATGGCAAAGTAGCTGCATGAAAATTTGTGTACCTTTATGTCCGAGATTTGTTAATAAAAGTAAATGGAAAGATTAACTCAGCCTACTTCGCAACCAGTGAATTTTCATCTTTCTTAACTTTCATCGGCTGTGAACGATCGTACTAAATACCATACAGCAGGGGTTCCCTAACTGGGGTTAATGAACCCCCAGGGGGTGCGTGAGTCCATCCCAGGGGGTTCGTGAGACGTTTCTGAAAGTCAAAACTAGAGTACTTTTTGTTGAAAATCTGATGTATCATATAATTTAGTAATGTACAAAAGTCGTACCTATCGATAAACTCTACAATAATACACTCAGCTTGATCTTTTACGAAGCACTGTTATGCGTATTATAGTATAATAATGACTCAGATCGTGTCTCGAAAAGTTGGTGGTTCGTGGACAACTCTGACATCCACAGGGGATTCGTGGGGGGGGGGGTAAATTTAGGGAACCCTGCCATACAGGGTAACAACATTACCAGAATTCATGCTTAGTGTCCTTGACTTTCACCTGTTAAATGTTTTACATGTTAAAGCTTTAAACGGCTAGAATTCTTCCCATGTGTTTGGCAAGTCGAGTTCAACAATATTTTTTACAAACTTTCAGATCTTTCAAATTCACATAATTTAAAATGAAATATTTCCTTCACAGTACTCCTCCGAAAAAGTAATCGTCTGAGCAATGTGTTTATTCAAACTGTTTCTTAGAAATCAAGAGGCACCCTAGTCTGAGCCAGGGGTCTAATGAATATTCATAGAAAACACCACGGCATCTCTACACTCATCCATGAGTGGGGGTTGAGGCCCTCTCAGAGATACAACTCCGTTTCTTAGTGATTTTATCACGAACGGAGGAAACAACATATATAGATTTAGCAACGATGAAGTTTAAGACATAAACGTCACATACAATTACAAATCAAACTTCACTACCTCAAATGTTGCAAGAACCCTCCCTATAGATTGGATCCATTTAACTGACAATAACTTCTTAACCTTTAAGAGAAGTTAAAAAGACAAAAACGAAATGTTAAGAAACTTCACACGTCTAAGATTGAGAGGTACTCAAGTACTTTAGTATACAGTATAAGGTTTAATCGGAATGAGGTTTAATTTCGTCATTAATTATCTCATCCTTGTCCAAGTATTAATGTGTACAGGGGAGGATATGTTGCACTCAGCTGACAGTTCCACGCTATAAGTGTCTATCGGTTACCATAACAACGGTTGCCATGGAAATACATGGTGTGGAAAACTTATGGTTACTAGGAAGTCCATCTTCGTAATATAGGAATAGACGTTAGGGGTTTGAATTTTTGGGTCAGATGACGAAACCTTCCGTTTGTGTGCGTGCATATGTGTGCGTCTGTGTCTATTTTATGTTGCTTTTAATCACGATGACACTTAAAGAACATGAGAGATGAAGTGATGCTTGATATGTGGATTTGCTTTAGTGAGTACAAGAACCCTGTTAACTTTGCGGAGGTCAAAGGTCCATTGGTGACGAAAGAGGCCAAAGTATGAAAGCCTTGTGAATTCGACTCAAAGGAGGACAGTTAAGTTGGATCCATAGCAATGAGTACAATCACCCTATTGTTCTTTTTACGTAGGTCGAAGATCAATAGAGGTCAAACTCTGATCAACATTGAAACCAATAGAACTTCAAAGTTAAAGCTTCAATGAACTTCATAATTGTTAACATTTTCAATTTAGTGAGTAAAAATGTCATGATGTGTTTATATCGAATTTTCCAGTTTTCTTCTTAAAAATTTCACCGATTTATTCTCTACCGATGCTCTCACTGATTTACACAAGGATAAAATAAAATACACCTTCAATTCAATTCAAAACTGTCATATTTTTTATTTCAATATGGTTTTTTCCCACAATTTTTTTTAAAAGTTTCTTATGTTTATTTTATTCCAAAAATAATATCTTTCCACCATTTCTACTCAACTTTATCGTAACACGAGGAGAAGAAACACCATGAAAAATGTGAGAAAAATACGTTGTCATGACAACGTCAAGATTACAGCAACCAAAATACACCAAACTATCTCAAGAGTCCAAAATGAAAGCGAACTGTTAAAGAGAGAATGACAACTATATCTTCATGTTAGTCAAATATAGAACTTTGATGTCATTAATCTTCATTTATATATGCAAACGAAAAACTGGCAACATTTAATGTTACATATAAATGAAGTCTTTGTTAATTCACTGGTTAATGTAATAGTTAATAACGACATGGGTACACATACTGCTAAGGCACTTTGTGAATTTTAACATTCAATACAAAATAAAATAATTAGTAACATCATTCATGGGAAAAATACAAAATTATCTTATATCAATAAACTTGTGAATCTTTATGTTTATGCAAATTAGGCTAGGCGTAGGGACACCTGTTGGAGTACTTCTAATGTGAAAACTATAAACAACCATTCTGTACTCTCGAGTGTTCGCAGTGAAAGGAAATTATGTGAAATTTGCCCAATCACTTTCCCCAACCTGTTTACTAGTTGTCCAGTCTTTAAAGGTATGCTGTATTGGCCCCAAATATGCTAGATATTCAAATATGGTCACCTTTGGTCAAAATTCTTAAACAGTATTTATTACAATCTTCGAGGAAATTTTCCTCACTGGGACATTCAGTCATCTTGTGTGTTCCTTAAAAATGTCTGAGAACAATGTGGAGAGTAAAGACCTCCAGGAAAGTACTTTTTAAAACTTCAAGCAATTATAGCTTGCTATAATTTGGGGGCTATACTGACTACCTATAAATAACCAGGTCAGCAACCGTACTTCAATCAATGTAAACTTGAAGAAGTAATGTATCTATGAATATATGCAGGGGTAGGTAGGGTGAGATGGAGGGAAATGGAGGGGGAGGGGTGAGAGGAAGGGGTGGGTGAGAGGGAGGGTGGGTGGGGGTTGGGTTTCAAAAGATAAATAAAATACTGACTCGTATTGGTGGTTATATTTAGTCCTGAGGGCAGGAGCACTGAGGGCTAAGTGATGGGAGCTTCCAAAGCCTTAAAAATAAGAAAAACAGCAATTGAAAAGTCACTCATGTCACCCTCCCCCACGCCCACCCTCCCACGCCCTCCCACACACTCCTCCCAAAGAGAGCAATGAATGCATCACCTCTTTCTTTAAATTTATTGAAAACATTGCAATTTCCTAAAGTATTTTGCAGGTCATTTACAAGCCGAAAAGAAGTCTCAAATAATTCCTCATTGCAGAATGACGTTTGTCCTGTTACCCAAGAGAGCACTAGGCTAAATTCAAATTTTCTTTTTTCGCAACAGAGCGGAGGACTAAGACACCATAAATATGTAAATTAGAACCATAAATATTCATTACATACCTTCTTCATGCATCACAAAGAGTAACATTTAACTCATGTATTTAACTCATAGGTTTACCTTTGAAATTTTGTCTATCAAGATCTAAAGATTTCCCTATAGACATATACACACACAAGTTGAGGGGAAATAGCATGAAATAATATGAAAAAGAAACTTTACAGATATTTACCCCACTGGTGGGAAGAAAGGCAAGGGGGGTGGGATAAAGTGCAGTATAAAACTACACTGTACTTTACTCAGAAAGTGGCAGGGGGTGGGTGGGGGGGGGGAGAAGGGTATAAAAGACATGTACAGTGGAAAACATCTACTGATAGTTGTGGAAGGCTGCATTGGTCTCACATGAGAACAGTAGAAACACAAATGGCTTTTTTTCACAAAATCTAAGAAAAAGAGCTACAATTGATTTTTGTAACTGTCTTTACATGGTGACAATTTTAGAATATCTAGCAAATTTTTATTCACTTCGATTACAAACTATATTGAACACACCAAGGTTGGCTGTTATATCTAAATACTCATTCTTCCAAAGTAGAATATTATACTGCTGTGACATAAGACAACCTCATATCACAACTGAAAGCTCTGATTTACCTACAGCCATACATTACCCCAGATAATACTGAAACCAGACATTCAGCAGGCTTAGTGATTCCTTGGCAAAGTTTGATATGAGAACAGCTAATGTAACACTGCAGACAGCTTTTTTTAACGTTTGATGTCACATGACCTTTGACCTCCACAGTTAACAATACACTTCTGTCAATAGTCACTAAGGTGAATTTACAAAGTATGAGATTCTCCAAGCTTTACTTTTGGACCTATCATCTTTAAACGCTATGCAGATAGTATTGGGTTTATTAGGTTTTAAAGACTGTCCTCTGTTGACCTTTTGCCCTCTAGGGAAATGAAAGTATGACATTCATCAACATTTTACTTTTCAAGTTATCACTTTACAAGGTTTTTAGTCTACCTCTGGTGAACTCACATGACCTTTGACCACTACAGAAAACGATAGGGTTCTTGCACTCACTATGATGGATCTACACACCAAGTGAGACATCCATTCAAGCATTACTTTTTGAAGTTATCAAATTGCAAGGTTTTCAGACTTTGACCTTTAACTGACACAGAATACCATAAGGCTCTCATACTCACTACGGTGGATCTACATACCAAGTATGATGTTCATTCAAGCTTAGTTTTAAAGTTATCAAATTTGCATGTTTTTTTCATACTTTGACCTCATATGACCTTTGACTCACACAGACTACAATAGGGTTCTCATACTCACTATGGTGGATCGAAATACCAAGTATGAAGTTTAAACCACCATGCACTTTCTGAGTTTACAAGCCAAGGCATATCACACAGACACATATATGCACACACAGACACACACACACACGTCCCATCGCCATGGAAAAGATTCCTATTGCCTTCAGCAAGGAGACAAAGAAAAATAGACCAGATGCTTAATAACTATAGGCTCCTGACTATAGCTAGAAAATAATTTAATAAAATAAACAAATAATAAAATCAACACAGCCAGGGTTTTTGGCTTGTTGCTTCAAAAAACGTGTCCGTAACATGAAACGGTACTTTATGAAATACAGACAGCTGTCACGAAGAAGATTAAATTCTGAATGAGTTAGTCCACACGTCAAAAATCACGTAGGTTCTACAGGTGTTCTGGTCTAGTTAACATTCAGAGACAACATTCTCACCCCGAGTGAGAATCCTGAAATACTCAAGCTGGTTTGTGACCGCATCAATTTTGACTTACTTCAAGCATTGAAAAAGTGATATTTTATCAAAATCCTGCCTATAAACAGTGCTGTACGTAGATTCTGATAAATCATATGTCTTTTAAAAACCTAGGAATCAGGGTTTGTCTCATCCTCAAGAATTATGGTATGAAGCATGTACTGTAAGGGTGACAGTAACAAAGCAGAAAATATTATAGTATTCTATTAATCGAAAACTTTACAGAATAATTAAGAAAATGGCAGGAAGTTTGAATAAAACATGAAATTGTCCTCTTGCGATGTTAATATCCCTTAATTTTTTGGGGGAAGAGGGGGGGGGGAATTGTGTGGGAGGGGGTGTGACCAAAGATTCAAAAAGTGGCTTCATTGAGGAAAAGACCTCTAAGGCAAACTATGACACGCCAATTATGTTTGGCAGTTACAAAGTATCTTCTTGACCAGTTTAAGCACTCAGACCTCAGGATGATCAAACTGGACAACAATCTTTTGCTATTCCAAACAGGCTTAAAAAGAAACTGCCATTTTTCAACCGTCAAATTTTATAATTGCTTCACAAGAGGAACATTAAAATGATGTTGTGCTCAATTTTCAAACTTGCTGACAGAGGGTTGGGCTACGTTTATGGCAAGCCACATGTGCAATAATTTGATAAACCGAGTTTATCGCCGTTAAACTCTGTTTTTCGATCGATAAACTGAGTTTATCGACTGGATGACCGTGTTTTTCCTGATAAACTCAGTTTATCGAGCGAAAAGCAGAGTAAACGGTGATAAACTTGGTTTATCAAATTATTGCACATGTGGCGTGCCATATCCAATTCGATAAACTTGGAGTATCGAGCGATAAACTCAGTTTATCGATCGAAAAGCAGAGTTAACGGTGATACACTTGGTTTATCGAATTATTGCACTTGTGGCGTGCCATATCCAATTCTCAGTTTATCGATAAACAGAGATTATCGATTAACTTAGTTTATCAAGCGAAAAACATAGTTCCCATTTGATAAACTCGGTTTATTGCCGATAATCTTAGTTTATCGAAGTAACCTGCTTTTCGCTCAATAAACTGAGTTTATCGCGAAAAACACCGTTATCCATTCGATAAACTGAGTTTATCGATCGAAAAACAGAGTTTAACGGCGGTAAACTCGGTTTATCGAATTATTGCACATGTGGCTTGCCATATACGTTACATCAGATATCTATGGTTATAAAAATAGAACGGGATTGGAACCATCAAACCTCTGGGTTATAATTAATTTTAATGGTAGCAGAATTGGAAAACAACATTCCATAAATTCAATCCAAAGTATTTTATACTGCTGTTTACAAATGACTATGAATAGGTATTTTAGTATTCCTCCTTTAACAGAACATCAGCAAACTGAAAGTATGTAGTGAAGAAAATGTTTGAATTCAATGCATTTAGCTTTACTCCAAGATGTGACTTTTTTATCTTATATTGGTGTGTTTTGGTAAGGGTATGCTTCTTTACCAATGGTCAACAAAAATTTTAGGCCCACGATCCAGGATATTCCACTGAGCCATTTCCTACTAGGGCCCACCCCTCAAAATGCTAGCTTGGACTTGACTCCATGGGCTCCCAAATATGTAGATTTATTTTCTGACAAACCAAGGAAGATATTTCTTGACCCCTTTTTGGGGGAATGTACCTTATAGCTTGCAGGCCATCTCTCTCCACGGTATAATTCTCTAAGCTATTCCAACTGGACTGTTTGCTAAACCGAGTCTGGTCTGGTAAAAGTCGTCTGTTTGTTCTATACCGATCTACCATTTTCTCTCAAGCAACACAGTATCAATAATGTGAGTTTCCTCTCTTAAAATATATATATATATTTGTTTTTTATACAAATGTTATGATTTGATCATCATGTGTTTATAAAAAAGATTGGTAATTCTACTCCAAATTGTTCTGACCAAGGTCTCTTAATTGCATCCACCATCTGTCTCAAGCTTGTCGGTGTCAATAATTTCACTTCCCACTGGCCTTCTCTGTCCTCATCCTGCAGGCGAAACATATGTAACACCGTGTTAATGTAATGTAACACCATGTAAATGTAATGTAACACCATGTAAATGTAATGTAACACCATGTAAATGTAATGTAACACCATATAAATGTAATGTAACACCATATTAATGTAATGTAACACCATGTAAATGTAATGTAACACCATGTAAATGTAATGTAACACCATGTAAATGTAATGTAACACCATGTCAATGTAATGTAACACCATGTCAATGTAATGTAACACCATGTCAATGTAATGTAACACCATGTCAATGTAATGTAACACCATGTCAATGTAATGTAACACCATGTCAATGTAATGTAATGTAGCACCATGTAAATGTAATATAACACCATGTAAATGCCCAGGTAGAAGATACGTATTTGATGTCAAATCGTGGGCAATAGCAATGTGATTTCATGCACATATGCAGGTAGCAGATATGTTACTTGGTGTCAAAGTGTGGTGTCAAAGCTATATAAGGTGTCTCTGTGCCCACAAGGAGATATGTAACTTTATGACAATGTGCAAGCAAAAAGCAACGCAAAGTACTGTATATGGATGCAAAACATATGTTACATTTAATGTAAAGTTGTAAGCGAAGGATTTGTAACTTCATGTAAATATGCAAGTAGACTCATATGCAATTTGAAATGATATATAACTATATATGTTATATAACTATATGTAGACAGAAGATATGATACTTGGTGTCAAGGTTCCAGCAAAACCTATACAACCATTCCTTGTGTCTACAAGGTGATATGTTACTTTATGAAGAAGTGCCGGCAATAGAAATGCAACATACAGTATATGAAGGCAATATATATGTTACATTATAATAATGTGAAGGTGTAGGTAGATGATTTCGTAACTTCATGCTAATATGTAACTAGATGATATGTGACTTGATGTCAAAGCTGTATGTATGCAGGCAGAAGCTACGTAAGTTGAGTTTAGGGTGCAGGCAAATGATTATGTAACTTTACATAAATATGTCAAAAGATAGAAAACTACATGCAATTAATGCAGGCAAATATGTGCAGGTACACGGTACTGTACTTCATCATAATAAAATATGCAGGCTAAAGATGACTAAGTTTGGGAAAATGTGATAGTAATTTATGAGGATGTATAACACATGGCCATGGGCAAGTCAATTACACTTCTTAAATTTAAGTCTGCTGGTGAAAGGTATGTACTTCATACATATGCAGGATATGCAGGCGTAGATATATGTAACATTATACGTAAGAAAATATGCAGGTAGAACCCCCCCCAAATAGCTCAATGATCCTAGGCATATCAACAAGTGTGCATAGTTTGTGTAATTTTGGTTCAGATTCTTAACTTTACAAGTTAGATTTTTGTGAAGACAGAAATTTGAAAAGATAAGGGTTCTTTTTTGTGTGTGGTGTATATGAATCATCTACAGAATTTCTCATTGGAATTTTATGAACAAATTTTGGATGAGATATGAAATTCTGAGCTACCTTTAGTAATTTGATTGCTCTTGTTATACATTCATCTTCTCCTACCAACAGCTCAATACAATAAAATAAAAAATAAAATAAAAAAAAGCAGACACTTCAGGTATATACAAATATTTGAATAAACATCGTCATAAAAAACAACGTTGCTTCATAGGTAAATGTTAGTAAAAATAAAGGTTCGAACAAAGAATACATCAACAAGTTGAATTTAAAATTAGAATTCTTACCTCATCAGAAAAGTTAATCACCACTTTCAACTCCTGCATGTTGCATTCCTGCAAATACGAAAATGAAAAAATTATATATATATATATATATGAAAGTCAAATTAACCATAAATCTTACAATTTTTGTCATTGCAATTTTTGACGGACTCAAATCCATATCTTGAATTTTACGTATGTTTTCGATCAATCACCTTGAGATAATGTTTATTATTATAATATCTTATAAAACTTCCGACTGGCTATCGGCAGTGATACATGGCTTGTCAACAGCTTTCAACAGTTATCTCTCTCTATCTCTCAAACAAACAACTTATCCAGTGAAAGTGAGATGGATTTGTTTAATGAAAAAGAAAATTAAAGACTTCTTTTTAGCAAACATTTTGAAGGAGAAAAAGCATGAATCCAGTGAAAAGTGAGATGGATTTGTTGGAGGAGAAAAGTAAAATGAAAGATTTGTTGTTAGCAAACATCTGGATTATGTTCAAGTTGGTAAATCAATATAACAAGGTAACGCTTGTAATTTAATGTTTACAAGGGTTTTTCTAACACCGTACTGTTGGAATGTTTGTTCAACATAGCGCATGATTGATTTGGCGTTATTTCTGACAGATTCTTCCGAGACATTCATCCTCAGGTATATATTAAAGCTAACTATGACAACTTATATCAAAACATAAATCAAACCATTTTGATGTTGAAGTGTTAGCAGAATGGAGGGGATAGTATTTCGTTTCCAATGAGAATCAGGGTCACATTTCACTTGAAAGTCATTACAGATGATGTGGACCCCTCCATCAACATTACACTTTTTGAAAAAGTCAAACTCACCTACCCCCTCCTTAGAAAGGCATTACATATGATGTGAACCCTTCCATCAACATTATTCTATGTGCTACAGGTTAGCTAACCGAAAACCTGAATGCAAAAATGCATTGGGGTTTCGATGATGTAACATGAGCAGTTTTCTTCATGAATCTGACGTAATGTATAGTGAGGGTGTACATGTTTACAAGGGTTTCACGATTTGACCTCTGATGACCTCAAATGACCTCCACCAAAAACAATAGGCTTCTTTAACTCAATGTGGTACTTCTACACACTAAATAAGAGGTCAGCCCAAGCTTCCAGTATTGAAAAATCGTGATTACAAGGTTTTCACAATTTGACCCCTGGTGACCTCAAATGACCTCTGCCCTCCACCAAACAAAATAGGCTTCTTTTACACAATGTGGTACTCCTACACTCCAAATATGAGCTCTGCCAATGATTCCCTTCTTGCGATATCGTGTTTATGAGGTGTTAACATTACAGATGATGTGAACCCTTCCATCAACATTATTCTATGTGCTACAAGTTAGCTAAACCAAAAAAATGAGTATCATGCAAGAATGACTTGCAAGGAAGGCAGAAATGATCCACTAGAACAACTGGAAATAAACAAGAAATTATCTGATTAAAACTGCTTTCATTGCAATAGCATATCACAGTATATCTCACAGTACGAAAAGTGCAAAAGCCTCAAAAAATCCATTTTCTTTCCTATTTCCGATAGATACATGAACTTTCCCCAAAAGAAATTCATCATCTCCAGTAAAAGTCTAATGCCCAACGGGCTATTTCATTCAAATTAGAAGTCCTCTCAATTATGCACGAACAATTGGTTGAAATGAATGCTTTCTTTCACTTGAAAGATGACTTCAGAGATTAGACAGAGCTCTCCGTATGGGAAGTTTGGTTTCTTTTTGCGACTGCTGCAAAAGATTAATCTCAAAATACCCGTCAGTCCGAATGAAATTCACCTAAAGCATGACCCTCCTTATGCATGTCATATGCTAGACAACATTAAACAGTGTCAAGCAAAGGGAGATCCAAGTCACAGGTTTCATGTATGGGAAAAAAGTCTCTCTCAATATTTTTACAACATTTTGAAGACAGAGCTGATAAATACCAGCACAATTCCTCGTGTAAAATTTTCTTTTATTATATGAAATTAATATTTTCGTGGATAGGCCGCAATGTTTTCAGGGATAATTCTTCGCAATAAAAACATTTCGTTTATTTAAACCTTTTGCCCTTCTTCTTACATGATTTTTCCCAGTCACACACAAATTTTCACATAAAATAAAGTGTAAAGTCATACCAGGTCAGTCACATCAGTGATGCTGAAATGTTCTTTGAGAGCAAAATGTTGTCCTTTGGTGGTGACCTTGGCGGTAGATTTCAGACCTATGAGAGGCCAAGAACAGTTCTCAAGAAGGAGGTAGATATTGCTCTCAGTGATGAAGATCCCCTGCCTCATATAAGATGATGATGCATCTGAAAAAGATGTAATCATAAGATGGAGATGTAATCAAAAGATGGAAATGTAATCATAGGCTGGAGATGTAATCATAAGATGAAGATGTAATCATAAAATGGAGATGTAATAAGATGGAGAAGTAATCATAAGATGGAAATGTAATAATAAAATGGGGATGTCATCGTATGATGAAGATTTTATCATAAGAGGGAAATGTAATCATAAGATGAAGATGTAATCATAGATGGAGGTGTAATCATAGATGAAGATGTAATCATAAGAGGGAAATGTAATCATACGATGAAGATGTAATCATAGATGGAGGTGTAATCATAGATGGAGATGTAATCATAGATGAAGATGTAATCATAAGAGGGAAATGTAATCATAAGATGAAGATGTAATCATAGATGAAGATGTAATCATAAGAGGGAAATGTAATCATAAGATGAAGATGTAATAAGATGGGAATGTAATCATAAGATGGAGATGTAATCATAAGATGGATGGAGATGTACTCTTGAGATGGAGATGCAATCATAAAATGGAAATGTGGTCACATTTATATTGAAGTAATAGAACCATACAGGTCATCCAATCAAACCAGCAGTATTTCCTTTAAATAATTTTAACTCTCCCATACGACAATAGAAGCACGTGTAAGAAGAGGTATAGCAATGGCTTTGTTCATAAAGCACAAAGAGACAAGGCAAGACTGAATAAATACATCATCCAAATAATGTCTTCACGGCTTGTTCCACAATAAGACTTAAAAACAAAAAAAGTTTGAGAGTCGTTCATTTTATTTAGATAAGAATATTATACAATGACATGCGACATCTTTGTCTTTCATCAATTTTTACTGATGCAATAGGATTTCTCCTCAGCTGAAATCACCGATTAAATATTGAAGAAATAAACACTAAAATGCTGATGTAAAATTATAATATTTTCCAAGGGTTATATAATCATAACAACTTTTGAAAGAAACTCACCTTTCTGTTTGGTATCTAAGGCATGGATGTAGACAGTTTCCTCCAAGTTTACATCACCATCCTCTGATATCTGGGAGAGGAGAGAATCTTGCACCTCCATGTGATTCCTTTCAACACCTTGAAACTTTGTATGCGGACTGTCCTTAAGTAACGTCAATGATTCTAAAGAGAGAAAGATTTGTACAAATATGAAGCAAACATTGAACTTTTTTCTAAACAATTAATGGGGGGTAGGATTTGTGTGCATCAAATCTCTCCAATGAAGAACAGATTTTTCATTCTTATTTGCAGACTTTTCTTCCTTGTCGTTCAGGATTATCATCCTATTAAAAGCAGCAGTTTATGTTGATTATGGTCAATTTTCCAATGATGTCTGGTAACTTAATGCCTCAAAAATGCCATTCATTAGCCTGTAGTAAAAATTCACTTCAAATAATGGCAAAGGCTATCAATTTTTTGAAAATGTTCCAACACTCTTTTAAGTAAGTAATTGATGTTAATATGCAAAAGCATATATATACCAGGTCTGTGATGCTTTGGTAACAGACATACATAGCCTCTTTTTTACATTTAAATTATGGGATGAAGTTGTTCTTGTGATAAAGCAAGTTACTGCTGTAGATGTGTCACATTTTGGGCATTATGAAGAATACTTAATACAGCTTTTTTTTTGCAAATCTTGTAACAAGTCCAGTCTCAAGTCACCAAAGTAGCGAGTGACTCAAACAAGTTTTCCCAATAGATATAGTATGACTCAGATAATCACTCAACTTGGGTCAGGAAAATAATTGGGCGATAACGAATCGTGTTAAGAAATGTTTCGACTCGTGACAAAGTTGCCCAAAACAATACGCTATAGTTCCTGGACAGGTGAATTTGGTTGCAATGGCACTAACAAAGAGGTGGAGCTATTGTACTATTATTTTAAAGATGAATAGGCATAAAAATGTGGCTTTGGCTAAAACTAAAATAGTAGCTTTTGGCAGTGAGGTAAGACCTGACTCATCACAAACTAAATAAATATTTCTGTTCATCAATATCCAGCGCTGGCGATACGGAGAGAAACAAAAATGATAATTTCAACCAAACTGCCATTTCAGACTATTTTCTTTTCTCAAATAATTTTTGAGATGGGCATAAACCTCTTTTTGAATAAAAATAAATAAAAACCCTGGATTTTGTGATATTTGATTTATCAAGATAACTAATTCCATCCCTGAGGCTGGATTATGAACCACTTCACCCAGTTACAAGGTGAATGGACTCATAATACTGGCAGATATCACCATTACTATAAGAGCAGATAGTGTTCCATGACATCTTTCAAGATGTACTAATATAAAACTAACTTTCTTTCATTTATGTTACTATGATGTACCAAAAGAAAAGGGGGGAAGGAGAATGAGCAGTAAATGAAAGAATAGGTGAAAGAGATGGGATGGGTGAGGGTGAATGAAAAGGGAGGTATGGAGAGGGTAAGGAGAAATGATGGGTAAAGGAGAAAGGTTATAGGGAGGGGGAAAGGGATGGCCTATGATGTTTCTAAAGCACATGTCACCTACAGCTCTACTAGTTAACCACAACAGTGTGCCCGATCCAGTACTTGGATTTGACAGTTGGGTTCATATTGGCTGTGCCCAATGGTGTAAATCCTATATATTTGAAGATAACAGTAACTGAATGAGTAGAGTTCACATGGAAATGTGAACAAAGCAAAATTGAGAAGAGGAGTAACAAATTCATGAAAACATATCCAGACTCACCCTGGATTCGTTTTGCAAATCTTTCAACGGTGATGCTGTCCCCGGTCATGAGAGTAAATCGGCCTCCGTCTGCCGCCATCTCAAACTGGATCAGTTGGCTACCAACGCCGACATGGATGTACAGAACCTCTTGCATCGAAAAGTTTAATCTCTTGGTCAGGAAGTCGGAAGGTTTCTCTCTGTAGTTCAAATATATTAAAAGTCATATTTTTTAATGATATACAATACATATTTTTTCATATGTAAAGATAACAGAGAAAGCAGAATTTCGAATTCCGCATTTACTCATCTCGGCAATAATAAATCATCTTTGTCTGATCAATTTAATTTTAAATTGGTTATGCATAAATGTACACAGGGTAATAACTATGAAATTTCTAACTTGCTTCTCCGGTTTCATGAACTATATCATTCTATGGAAAGGCACACACATTAGAAATTTTAATAACCATTTGCTTTAATTTTGATGTTTTCTGGAGGCTGTGAATAATGTCTTAATTACACTTCTTATAGTGCACAGCAGTATAACCAGGAACTACTGATTTCTTTTCTACCGAGGTAATTTATAGGCCACAAAATAAAAAATAAAAATTTATGATAAAAAAACTGCACTCTGCAACTGCTTTATTTTGTGGAGATTCTGCTGGTTTATCCTCTCTGTGGGTGGTCTATGGGTGGTCTATAATCTATAATGATTACTGATTTGAAATTATTGTCACAAAAAACAACACAAGGAATATTTAAAATATTTGCTAGAGGATTTGTATCTCGGTAAAGATCATTTAATTGGCGTAACAGATTTTACAAAATGTATAAGAAAAACATACGATTCTTCTTTGAACACTTTCAAGACGTAGATATGGGACGTTGAGATGACTACCAGTCCTTCGTAATACACTAGACCCAACATGGAAGGAGAACAAATGATTCCCTGTGGGAAGACAATGGAAAGAGATCTGAAGAAGAGCATTAACAACTAGATTGTAATACAATACAACACATGACTTTACATGACAAAACAATACATGACAATACTATACAGCACAAAAGAACGCATAACATGGCTATACATGACAAAATACAAACATGACAATACAATACATGACATTACCAATACATGATGACTATACAATACTTTACAATACAATACTATACAATACATGAATGTACAATACTTTACAATATAATACATAACTATAAAATACTATACAATGCATGACTTTACATGACAAAACAATACATGATAATACATCACTAAACAGCACAAAAGAACACATTATATGGCTATACATGACTAAATACCAACATGACAATACCACTACAATACAAGACGACTTTACAATACTTAATAATACAATACTATACAATACATGACTATACAATACTTTACAATACAATATATGACTATACAATACTTTACAATACAATACTATGTAATACAATACATGACTATACAATACTTTACAATACAATATATGACTATACAATACTTTACAATACAATACTATGTAATACAATACATGACTATACAATACTTTACAATACAATATATGACTATACAATATTTTACAATACAATACTATGCAATACAATACATGACTATACAATACTTTACAATACAATATATGACTATACAATATTTTACAATACAATACTATGCAATACAATACATGACTATACAATACTATACAATAGTAACAATACAATACCAACACCGACACTGCTATCATAACAATACAATACATGACACTAATCAAAAACAATACAGCACAAAACAATGCAATGCAATACAAAAGTTGGATACATGATAGTACAAAACACTGGAATGCAGTTCAGGACATTGCTGTACACTACAATAAACAAACAATACAATACAACAATGAAAGCATTGTTATACACTACAGTAAAATACAGGACATTTCAGTAAAATACAACAAACGGCAATACAAAACACTGGAATGCTGTTCAGTACATTATAGTACACTACAATAAACAAACAATACAATATAACAATGCAATGCAAAGCAAAGCATTGTAATTCACTACAGTAAAATACAGGACATTACAGTAAAATACAACAAACGGTCATACGAAACAACACAATCCAAAGTAATGCAATGCAATTGATACAACGGCAACAAACAAAGATCTATCGGCAATAAACAGTTTCTTAATCTTTAAACCTTGAGGATCATTAAAACTTACATTAAAAGTTCATTTTTTCCATATTTCCCAGATTTAAATGAAATCTATATATACTACTTATAATAATTCCTATTAATAAGTGAAATAACCAAATGATAGCTTACCACCACATGACACTGGAACTGTTCATCATCGGTAGCAAAGAGAGACATGGAATAAAACAACTTGAGTCTGTGATCGGCTGATTCCAGGTCGTCTCGGACTCTGGTCAAAATGGACACCTTCCTCTCCTTCCTGCTCTCTCGGTCGCTGTAGGACCCCGAGCCATTCAGACTAGAGTCCGTCTTCTTCCTCTCGTAGCTGCTCAGATAACCGCCCCCCTCCTCATCCTTCTCAAAGCTGTTTTTACGACCCTTCAGGGCATCACCACCGACGTCCGGGTTCCCGAACACATTATCCGAGGTGATGCTGTCCACCCTACCCCTCGGGTGGTCAGACTCCTGGTGCTCTCTGTCGGACAACACAGCGATGTCGCTCTCGTTGCTGCTGTTCCTTCCTTGCGTGAGAACAATGTTCCTAGAAGAAGCACTTCCCCTCCCCTTCCCGATAGACGGATGACCCTCGACGATCTCCGGCCCTTGGTTTTCGTAGGACTCTTCAAGAATTTCAATCTCATCTTCTTCGCTTAACCCTGATTTACCTCCGTAGATGTCCTCTACTTCAGCCTCTGTCGCCTGTTTCTCGCCCGTCCCTCTGCCTCCGATACCCCCCCGATCGGAAGCGCTGCTGGAAGCACGCTGCGGTGTGCCTTGCAAGGAGGACGCATCCACAGACACCTGTGGCATTAAGGAATATCTGTCTCTGAATTGGTATTTGTCGGATTTCAGCAGCATGTCCAACTGATCTGTGGGGTAATGAGCTACATATTCGATGGGTGTTCTAGCATCGATTGAGTGGGCAGGTATGGTGGATTCGGGGAGTCTCAGTGAAACGTCCAAAACCTCAGAGTTGAAAGAATCGTTGGGTCTGCCGTCGCTGGAGCCAGCATTGACGACCGTAGCTAGGCTCCCTGAAGGACTTGTGATTGAAGGCGACTTGGAGTAAAGTCTAGTAGAGATGAAAGGCTCTTGACCGAGGGAGGATGAAATCTGACCATTTTCTCTGTTGAAGATGAAATATGGAGAAAGACAATGCTTTATTCCTTCAAATGAACAAAGCAGAAATATTTCATGTCCATAGGGTGGTCATTCTATGATGCTGACCGTTTATACATGATGTTGACTAAACATGATGTTGACTACCTCATTATACATGATGCTGACTACCTCATAATTCAGAATTAACCATTTTACATTTTTTTTAAAGTAGATGTATATTGTGCGTGTTTCAATCTTTCAATCAATCTTGTCACAGTCTGGCTTGTCTTTGAAAGTTACAAGGTACATATCACTAAATCTTCACTCAGCTGAAATTTCCACAGCAAAGCAACTTCAAAACTTGTAGATACATCTACACATGTTCTGTTCTGTATAAATTGTCTATTTGAAAGTTTTGAAGACAGTTTCAGTAATAAATCTGAAAATCTGTTTAGCAAACCTTCATTCTGGCAAGGCAACTGGTGGTGGGGGGGGAGGGCATTCAAAAGGGGTGCAGATACTAAGATTGAATTTGGGGAATTCTTACCTGGCTTTCCATGGTGATGAGGTAGCGAGCGGTTTTGAATCCCCTGTAGATGACAAAGAGCCAATCACAGGAGTGCGGTCACCGTTATTGAAGGATCCATGTTCTTTCTCAACCAGGTAACGATTACCGCAAAACGGACACGTTGGTATTTCATTCAAAGCAAACTCTGGAAGAAACGAAACACGCCAATCGGTTGGAATTTAAAAGAGTCTTTTACAGTGACAAGACATCTTTTAGCTTGCTAGATTAAATAACTTTTTCCTTTTATTCAGATTATGACCTTCCAAATTAATCTCAGATATTGAGGACTGTTGAAGTAGATAAATAAAATATCTCAGAGAGTTAAAAAAATGCACTGAGGGTGATAGTAAAGCAGGTTGCTGAAGTCTGAAGACAAGTGACCATTACTGGAAATTCTAGCATATAATTAGGCTAAGATTAGCATACCACCTCTTATAAACATTCACAGCAAGAGCTTATTTCTTTAAATTGATCAAGTGATTTATATTTGAGCAAATTTGTATATTGCTGTTTCAGTTAGAACTTACCATAGAAAAACACATTGAGGTAATGTTTGACCAAAGAACAAAGATGTTTGACCAAAGATAAACTGGACTGTCTTCTTATAAATAACATTAATAATATGTGGTGCCAGTAGTCCAGTAAAACCATCCAGACTTTTTCAATACCTTTGTAGACAATTTTGCATCGATTTTGGAGATAAATAAATACAAGATCCCCCCCATTTCCAGATCACAGGAAATAGTTAATTCATAATAAAACAAAACAGTGCTTTGTTCAAAACTGATATGTGAAACAACTAGTAGGGAATGTTAACAAACCATAATTCTAGCAAACTCTAAAATTCATACCATGGCAATATTTAAACCTTTAGGACCACATGAAATACTTGACAATTAACATCAAGTTTACAAGATACAAGCATTCAATCTCTGATGTTTAATGTTTAATACCTTTATGTTTGATGTTTAATACCTTTGTGTTTTATGATTAATACCTTTGTGTTTTATGATTAATATCTTTATGTTTAATACCTTTATGTTTAATACCTTTGTTTTATGTTTAATACCTTTATGTTTAATACCTTTATGTTTAATACCTTTATGTTTTATGATTAATATCTTTATGTTTTATGTTTAATACCTTTATGTTTTATGTTTAATACCTTTATGTTTATTACCTTTATGTTTTATGTTTAATACCTTTGTTTTATGTTTAATACCTTTATGTTTAATACCTTTATGTTTTATTTTTAACATCTTTATGTTTAATACCTTTATGTTTTATGTTTAACACCTTTAGGTTTTATGTTTAACACCTTTATGTTTAATACCTTTGTTTTAATGTTTAATACCTTTATGTTTGATGTTTAATACCTTTATGTTTAATGTTTAATACCTTTGTGTTTTATGATTAATACCTTTGTGTTTTATGATTAATACCTTTATGTTTTATGTTTAATACCTTTATGTTTAATACCTTTGTTTTATGTTTAATACCTTTATGTTTTATGATTAATATCTTTATGTTTTATGTTTAATACCTTTATGTTTTATGTTTAATACCTTTATGTTTATTACCTTTATGTTTTATGTTTAATACCTTTGTTTTATGTTTAATACCTTTATGTTTAATACCTTTACGTTTTATGTTTAATATCTTTATGTTTTATGTTTAATACCTTTATGTTTTATGTTTAACACCTTTAGGTTTTATGTTTAACACCTTTATGTTTAATACCTTTATGTTTTAATGTTTAATACCTTTATGTTTGATGTTTAATACCTTTATGTTTAATGTTTAATACCTTTGTGTTTTATGATTAATACCTTTATGTTTTATGTTTAATACCTTTATGTTTAATACCTTTATGTTTTATGTTTAATACCTTTGTTTTATGTTTAATACCTTTATGTTATGTTTAATACCTTTATGTTTAATACCTTTATGTTTTATGTTTAATACCTTTATGTTTATTACCTTTATGTTTTATGTTTAATACCTTTGTTTTATGTTTAATACCTTTATGTTTAATACCTTTATGTTTTATGTTTAATATCTTTATGTTTTATGTTTAATACCTTTATGTTTTATGTTTAACACCTTTAGGTTTTATGTTTAACACCTTTATGTTTAATACCTTTATGTTTTAATACCTTTATGTTTGATGTTTAATACCTTTATGTTTAATGTTTAATACCTTTGTGTTTTATGATTAATACCTTTATGTTTTATACCTTTATGTTTAATACCTTTATGTTTTATGTTTAATACCTTTGTTTTATGTTTAATACCTTTATGTTATATGTTTAATACCTTTATGTTTAATACCTTTATGTTTTATGTTTAATACCTTTATGTTTTATGTTTAACACCTTTAAGTGTTATGTTTAACACCTTTATGTTTAATACCTTTATGTTTTATGTTTAATACCTTTATGTTTTATGTTTAATACCTTGCTGATCTGAGGTTTTTCTCCCTTTTGGTTTATCAACCACCATGATTGCCTTTGACAGAGGAAACTCTTTAGCGCATTTTAAACAGCTCATAAACTGTGTCACTTTCGTCCGCTGGTTTTCCTGCCAGAAAGACTCCAAGACCGCAGAGAGCATCTGAATGAGATAAAACAGATACAAGATAAGGAGATATGTTATGAACTTTTTCTATTAAAATTTTTAAATGATTAAATTATTTCAATTCAAACTTAAACAATCCCCCCCCCCCCCAAAATATATTGGGTAGCGGATCAAATCAAATACAGAATTTATTTCGGATAAACCAGACTGAAGTCGCAACTGTCAAGTAACAGTTTCATCTTCCAAACAGCGACAATTCTAAATTTATTTCAGAATTATTCACATTACCTTTAAAAGAATGGCTCTGAGCTGATCTCTCTTACAAATGTTCTTTGTTTTTGATTTTACTCCAAAATGAACTTTTTAATGGAAGAGCTTGGGCATGAAAAACCAATCATCATGATCCATTCTCAACCACAGTCATTTTACATTGAGACAGTAAGATACAAATGGGAAGATACAAATATTAATTGACTTCTCACCTCAGCGCTAGATTGGTCCTCCATCCAGTACTTTCTCTGCCTCCTGTCTTTCCGAACATATTCAAAGTTTAACTCTACCACAGGAACCAGTCCCTCGTTTGGGAGATTCTTCTCCAAGACTTCCACGCTGAAGAGTAAATCATTATTCGTGAATGTACTGTTAATGAAACTTGGTTGGCAGTCACATACAGACAAAAGGGGGGGGGGAGGGGATGAATGTACTGTTAAAGAGACATGGTGGGAAGTCACATACAGACAAGAGGGGGGGCAGGGGTGAATGTACTGTTAATGAGATATGGTGGGCAGTCACATACAGACAAGAGGGGGGGGTGGGGATGAATGTACTGTTAAAGAGACATGGTGGGAAGTCACATACAGACAAGAGGGGGGGCAGGGGTGAATGTACTGTTAATGAGATATGGTGGGCAGTCACATACAGACAAGAGGGGGGGCGGGGATGAATGTACTGTTAAAGAGACATGGTGGACAGTCACATACAGACAAGAGGGGGGCAGGGGTGAATGTACTGTTAAAGAGACATGGTGGGCAGTCACATACAGACAAGAGGGGGGGGGGGCATGAATGTACTGTTAATGTGACATGGTGGGCAGTCACATACAGACAAGGGGGGGAGGTGAATGTACTGTTAATGAGACACGGTGTGCACTGTGCAGTCACATACAGACAAGGAGGGCAGGGAGAAGGGTATTCATGCCTTTAAAGGACATGGGGCAAACTTCTAATGCCCCCAGGTTAATATCTTTCATAAAAGAAGTTTAGCTTGCTTTCATTAAAGAGCCTTCCATCCACTTTTTTAAATTCAAGACTCGCCACATCATAACATCTATACATCATACTTAATGTTATAGTGTGAGCTTTCACAACTCCTTTGGGTAAAGTTGTAATGCTTAACTAAATCTCAGTTCAAAATAACAGCAAGAGTGAAAAGAATAAAACAAGAGGATACATTTATGACATCACAGCTGTCTGAGTTTGCTTCACTCTCAGTAAAAATTGTATCACCTCTAAATTAAAATGGCTGAACCAGAAGGGAACAATGGGTCAATCCATGCCAATATCAACAGAAGCCTCCACATCGACCCTCTCAGAATTCCCTGAAATTGATATGATGTCTTGCCAAATGTCTCAAAGGATGAATTTGGGCAAAAAAACTTTTTAAAGCTTTTTGGTTGCTAGCATACGGCCACGCCTAGCAACCAAATCCAGGTTGCATTTTAAGAGCCCTAAATTTTCCCTCAAGTTTGGAGGCATCTTTTGCATAAATGTAAAGTATTTTATGTCTGATATTGCAGATGTTGTGAAAGACATGTGACCAGTCTTCTAATTTAGCTAATATGATGTGGCCGTATCCTAGCAACAAAAAAGTTTTGAAAAGTTTTTTGCCCAATTTCATCCTTTGAGACATGAGGCAAGTCACCAATGTCAGGTGATTCTGAGAGGGTCGACATGGAATCAAACTAAAAATCTGTTGATTTGGCATGGATTGACTCCAATACCTATTGATGTTTCAAGAAGATATTACCTCAGTAAGCTTTGAAGCTCCAATCTTTCTTGAACTTCTCCGTTCAGATCACTCTCTTCCAGGTGTGTCTGCTTCACCGTTAGTAACATTTCCGTAAATTCACTGCCCGCACCAGTGGCCACTTTCACTAGTAGAGGACCACAGAGATCTATCATACAAGAATAGATTAAATACATTGAAAAAAGGGAAATAAATTTTTGGCCAGAGCAGGAAAAAAGTGTCAGGGAAGGAAAGATGAATATATAAGTATATATATATATATATACACATTAACATTAATGAAGCCCCTGATGTGGGCAACAACTTATACAACATATCTGATGAACAATCAAATTTCATTGCAATAGCTTTTCAACTGAATAGGACAGCTAGATAGAGAGGAAGATAAATAAACACACAGACAGACAAACAGAGAGTTACTCCTCTTTAATACCTTCCTCTGAGTCTGTCCTCTGCAGTTCAGTCTTCTCCAGGTCACTTTCAGGGATCAGTTCCTGGGTGGTGATGACCATCCCGTTGGTGTGGAAGTCGTATTCTAGGTCAATCCCTGAACTGTTCCGGGTATTATCCAACTCAGGAAAGCTTTCATTCACGGCGACCTCTCTTTCGACCTCTCTCGGCAGACTGTTCCCGGCCTCCTTTGGCAGACTGCCTGCCGTCACCCTTGCGGACTCTTCTTCTTCGACTTCTGGCCTGACTTCATCTTCCCGAGCTTTACTCACTTCCACCTTTACTGTAACAGGTTCTGCCTCTTCTGATTCTTTAACGATGACCTCCTCGTCTTCATCTTTGGTTTCGCCTTGTATATCCATGGACGAATCCGGATGAGTCTCTCTCTCATCCCATTCGACATTGATGAACGGATTCAGACTGTCGCCTCCGTTGATTGGCTCAGACGGCTTCTTGTAAGGAGCCTGCAGTGAAAGCAACCAATCATGGCCGTGCTCTTCTCTCTTTCTTTCAAACTCCTTCTTAGCGTCGTCCATGTAGGAAACTTCTAAGCTTTTCGGCGCTAGACAAGCAAAAAAACAAAATAATGCTTTAAGTGCTGGAAATAGTAATGAAGCTTATAAAAACTTGGCACTTTGGTAAAATCTTGCAATCAATTTCCAACAGTAACTCAATCAATGTATTTTGTTACATCTGTCTCCACACCCACCCAACCCTACCCCCCCCCCCCCCATCCCCCAATCCCTAATACATCAAAAGAAGGTTGTCCTGTTTAATAACTGCTACACATCTTTGCAAACTTGCAGATCATTTTTTTACACTACAACAGATACCTTATCCATTGTATGTGTCGCATCCTGACCACCCTCATGCCACCCCCCCCCCGCCCCCAACCCTTTCCATCCATGCAAAGTTTGTCTTGTTACCCATTGATGAGCTTATATACAGTTCATTGGTGTCACAAGACTTACTGACAGTAGTAGACTCATAAAAGTCCATTGATGTCTCAAGACTTACTGACAGTAGTAGACTCATAAAAGTCCATTGATGTCTCAAGACTTACTGACAGTAGTAGACTCATAAAAGTCCATTGATGTCTCAAGACTTACTGACAGTAGTAGACTCATAAAAGTCCATTGATGTCTCAAGACTTACTGACAGTAGTAGACTCATAAAAGTCCATTGATGTCTCAAGACTTACTGACAGTAGTAGACTCATAAAAGTTCATTGATGTCTCAAGACTTACTGACAGTAGTAGACTCATAAAAGTCCATTGATGTCTCAAGACTTACTGACAGTAGGCAAGTCTTCATTTTGTGCTTGTTCTGAGATGACCACATGTCTGACCCTCTTCTTTTTCTTCTTCTTTTCCTTCGCTCTCAGCGATTTGGTCGTTCCCGAAGAGCTGTAGTCTGCTGACTCCTCGAAACTGTCCACGGATTGCTCGGCAAAGCAGGCCGCTTTGGTGACAGGAGACACCGGTACGTCTCTACCTCTGAGAAAGCTGTGATGGACGGTCTTTCTCTGTGTTGGAATGAACTGGGTATACACAGATATACAGTGAATAACTATGACAACAGATAAGGTACTGCTCAGATGGGAAAACAAAAATTCTAATTTTGCTTAATTGCAGGTTCTTAATTTATAAGAATTTGGGTGTTTCATACCCCTCACCTCCTCCTCCCTTGTAATACTTAACCCCAAAGGTCCGTCTTCTCACTATTTCTGCATTGTTACCATGTGAAAGGAGAAAACAAAAGCGTAGCAACAAGATTAATATTTTTCATCTTTTGCTGTTACTCATCAAAAGAAGACTGAAATGGCCAAACTACATTATATAACGAAAAATGCTAATAAACCATCTTAATGCAGTTTTTAATTTGTCAAGCCAAAGGATGGAAACGTAAGCCTGTGTGTTAACTTAACCTATCAAAATGTAGTAAAGCAGAAACTTTTGGAAGTCATATTGTGCACACTTTCCACTCAGAAGGCCAAACCCTTGTCTAAAACTACATAAGTTGTATAAAGCAGTTTCCCCAATGAAGAGTTAAAATCAGTTTTGTTACTGTGTTGCTGATGTTGTGTTTATGTGTCACAATGCCCTAGAGCAGGATTTCCCTAACTTTATCCCCCCACGAACCCCCTGTGGATGTCAGAGTTTTCCACGAGCCCCCAACTTTTCGAGACACGATCTGAGTCATTATTATACTATTATACAGTGCTTCATAAAAGATCAAGTTCATAGTGTAATATTGTAATGAAAAAAAAAAGGGATAAACAAATATTTATTTGGAAACTTCAAGATCAGATCAGGCCTGTGCCTGTTTCATAATTCAGTTATTTATCACATGCACGGTACGGTACTACTATGGCAACATATGCGTATGGAACGCGAAAAGAGTTTGTCGATAGGTACGACTTTTGTACATTACTAAATTATATGATATAATCAGATTTTTGTTCAACAAAAAGTACTCTAGTTTTGACTTTCAGAAACTTCTCACGAACCCCCTGGGATGGATTCACGCACCCCCTGGGGGTTCATGCACCCCAGTTAGGGAACCCCTGTGCTAGAGCTTACCTTAATTTCAGCCTCGGATAAAAGTTTGCCATCTAGATATACCTGTCGTAAACAACAAAATCCGAAAAAAGTATACATTAAAAATAGTTTTCATATTTTCTTGCTTCGGATGGTAGATCGATTTAGGTGTGATGATAAGTATTGTGACACCAAGATCATGAAATATATGTGAAGAATTATTTTGCTGTGAGCAGACAACAGCAGGGAATAATGTATCCGTTATTGCATTGCAAAAAAATGCTATGCAAAAATAATGAAATATGCTATAAAAGTGCAAACATGTCCAGTTCAGCAGTTTGTAGATAGGAACCATATTATTTTTTATAAGAGACAGATTACAGAGACTTCAAACTATTTGAACACTGAATTATTCACTGGCGTAACAAAAACAAAATACTTAACCAATGGTAAAATCATGTTGTATAAACACCAACAGAAGGTATCGAGTACTGTATGGAACACATTATATGCATGCTTAAATATTACAACAAAATTAGTTTGAAACTTACTGGCGAGCTGTCCGACTACTGTATGAAAATCTGTCACAAGGTTGAGAATCAGTGACCATTATTTGAATTTCTAGCATATTTGGGTCATAATGATAACTTTGAAAAAGTTTTACACTCTGTTTGCAGCTGCCAATGATTGAGAACCATATTTAGGGAGTGTTAGCTCAGTACTTAACGCTGGTGCCTTTCAATCATAAGGTCCCGAGTTTGAGTCACTCCAAGATTAATGTATGTCGTCCAGTTACAGAGTTGTTGACAATTGACAATTCATAATCATGGACGTTAATATGAATCTAAGAGACTGACTTGGGTCAGCTTACGGCTTTGATAAGCCAATGATGGCTCCTTCGTGAGTTCCTGCTTGCAGGAGGATCTTAAATACATACAATACATACATATTTCATGAATCTCTCAGAGTGATATTTACCGTTCTAAATGCCGCTCCAGGGGGTAGATTCTTTGTCACCAACTGTCTGTATAAAGGTGCTTGAGATATTGGATTTCCGTGCAAATTTATCTATGAAAAAAAAAAGATTCAAATTTCAAAAGATCAATAAATATTTAGACAGAATTGGAATTGAATCAGTGACCTCAGGATTACAAGCCATGTGCTCTACCAAAGGAGCTATCCAGACCTTTTAGTTGGTGTGGGTCCCTATATAGCCATTTCTGCCCTTTGGTTACCAGTCATAAGCCATGGTACCTTGCATAGTGTGTGCTGTTGTAAGTGTGGGTCCCTATATAGCCATTTCTTCACCAGGGTTACCAGTAAGAAGCCATGTGACATTGCAAAGTGGTGCTATTTTAAGTGTGGGTCCCTATATAGCCATTTCTTCCCTAGGGTTACCAGTAAGAAGTCATGTGACCTTGCATAGCATGTGATGTTTTAAGTGTGGGTCCCTATATAGCCATGTCTTCCCCAGGGTTACCAGTAAGAAGCCATGTGACCTTTCAAAGTGTGCTGTTGTAAGTGTGGGTCCCTATATAGCCATTTCTTCACCAGGGTTACCAGTAAGAAGCCATGTGATCTTGCAAATTGGTGCTGTTGTAAGTGTTGGTCCCTATATAGCTATTTCTTCACCAGGGTTACCAGCCAGAACCCATGGTACCTTGCATAGCGTGTGCTGTTGTAAGCATGCGGGGATCAAACCCAAGTTATATTTGATACGACCCAGAAACGAGGGAAGGGATTTTCATGAGATGTTTGGCGTTTCTTGTACACAAACAATACAGAGAGCATCACCATACAGAATGAAACCATCTATATTAAAAGTTTCCAAAAAGCTTTTTGACATGCTGGATTGTCGACAGGAAGAGAGGAAAACATTCCTTAACATGACTTGAATAAGTCAAAATTATGCAATCAACCATTTTGAGTCAATTTTGCTCTACAGTGTGCAATCATTATTGCCATGGCAACTACAACGAAAAACAGGTTATTTATGACTAGAGCCTATGGAGCCAAAGCTGACTGAAACTAAAATTTGTTGAAACTCTACGAAAAAATTAATTCATCAAGTTGAAATTCTGCTGAAGAATAACCTTTGACCTTTAAAAAAACACTATCAACCCACCTTCGTTATCTGCCATACAGAGTTCAAAGCCAATAACGGCTGTTCTGAGTAAATACAATTCCTCGTTAGTTCGAGAGATTCCAGGTTCTCGTAAAGGTGAACGTCATCCAAGCATTCCAGGTTGTTATTTCTCAAATTCAACGATTTCAACTTCCTTTGGCTGACCTGGCTGAGCGAGGGCACTCTTGTCAAACTGTTATAACTCAAATTTACATGTTGTAGTTCTGTACAGCACTGAAAAATTGAATTAACAAGGGAAAAATGTAACTTTCCTTAAAAAAATCCACACTTACAAGATACTTGCAAATTTATGCTGAATAATAATGTATAGGTGCTTTTAATGTAGGGATAAAAGACAGGAATAAACAGGTGATAAGTGACAATAAAAGCACTAACAAGTTAAAAAAGTTATGACACTAGGGAGACAAGACAAGACAAGGTTTGTGCATAAAAAAACTTGACCATATATGATATCTTTTGCATGTACGCAATAGATATTAACAAGTAGAATCATGTGTTATCCAAGATGGGATTGCTCAATCTTATCTACCAAATGTAAAAGACAGATAATTCGGCTTTGTAAATTAAATTGATGAACATGACATCAGCAGTGGGGTTTTACAGGTGACATATTACAACCTGCACTACTTAGCGTAAAATATATTACGAATCAGCTTAAAAGACAATTCATCATTTGTCAGAGAAATTGGGAGGAAAGCCCTCCAAATGGCTGGCTACACATTACATATGCTGTCATTCTCTAGGGTAAGTAGCAAAAATTTACAAATATTATTGAAAAAAGTCAAAGCCTTCAAATGAGCTAAGAAATGTGTAATATACACATATTGATGAAACCATCAACTATCCCACAGCAGTCTACAAATTTCAAATTGATAAATGCTGCAACTATATGCACACAGAAACATTTTGCAAACTTTGATCACAAGTTTCACCCTGGAAGAGGCTGAAGTGGTTGTTGAATTATTAACGGCTTAATTAACGGTGAATTATGACATGACTCCCCTGACTGAATTTTAACTGGCAATCCGACATAAAATACAATCTATATAATCAATGCTGAAGAAAAGTTAGACAGAAAGAAAGACTCTCACCTCTAAAAATTTACCAGAATTCTTGATTTGGTTGTGGCTTAAGTCTAGCACTCTTAGGGATGGTAAGAATTGCTGTCAATTGAAAAAAAAGAGAGCAGCTAACTAATATGGCTCCCATGTTTCAGATAAAGCAGCTGGTTACATCTGCACTTACACTGGTATTCTAGCATAGCTACCTGTACTCATACTCACCCTTGAGGATTTGTACTCACACTCACAACTGAGGATTTAATTCATACTCACAACCGAGGATTTGTATCATACTCACCCTTGAGGATTTGTGCTCATACTCACAACTGAGGATTTGTACTCATAATCACAACTGAGGATTTGTACTCATACTCACAACTGAGGATATGTTCTCCTACTCACAACTGAGGATTTGTACTCATACGCACCCTTGAGGATTTGTATTCATACTCACCCATGAGGATTTTCATACTTACAACTAAGGTTTTTTACTCATAATCACCCTTGAGGATTTGTACTCATTCACACCCTTGAGGATTTGTATACATACTCACTCTTGAGGACTTGTATTCATAGTCACCCTTGAGGATTTGTATTCATACTCATTTTGCATGGAAGCAGTTTGAATGGAAGTATAGTTAATAGTACAAACTTAGGTACTCTTACTAAAGACCCTTGTATTCATACTTGTACTCATAACATAGGGAATGCTGCTTGTACTCAAACTCATTCTGTTGTACTCCTTACTACAAGTCTCATCATCTCACACCACTATAAAGAGCTTGAGTATAAGATTTAGATGAAACATAACTAATACCAACAAAAAGTCTGATACTCTTCAAAACAAACAGAAACCAACAAACAAATAAATACTATGCCTAAACCTACAACCTTTTCACTATGTATCTAGCCTAGACAGTTTCATCTCAATTTTGTAAACCATTTATTTTCCCTCTTTGACAAGCAGATGATGGGATGTTTCATGATGCATCGCCAACTTATACGCAATACTTCAAACGGACCTTTGCATTCATGATAACGATGGATTGAGAAGAAGAAGCTATCAGGGTATGTGGCTAAGGATACATTATCACATACATCAGAGAATAATTGATTGTTGACATTTTGTGCAGCCTTTTTCAGGGTAATGCACTCACTTCTCATAAAATACCTGAAGCTTTCAGTGTACAGATACTGCCATACACATGACATACACATATTGTACAGCAATTTGCCAATTTTGCATAACATTTTGTAATGCATTACTGATATATTCTGTTTGTTCCAGAAAAAAAAAACATCAATCGACACAGAACATTTATAATGTTTTTGCTGTAACTGAGGTGAAAAATGAATAGACAAGGGGTGTAAAAAGTTACAAAGGTTTAAACAATGCCTCACAAAAAATGAAAGATTAGGATTCAAATAGAGACTTTTTATGGATGAAAACAAAATTCATTTCCCAAAAGCTTCAGTGATTTTGTGGTAAGTGGTTAATTGTACAGTAACATAGTACATACCAAAGATGTATCAAGGCTGGTTAGGTAGTTAAAACTGAGGTTCAAGGTATGTAGGTGAGGCCAGTCCTCTTCATCTGCTATATCTCCACCACACTTACCGACAAGAATCTGAAGAAGAAGGATATAGAAAAAAAAAATCAGAAATGTATGCTTGTATTATTTACTTTCAGTTTCATTTTGAAGAAGCTTTTTGAGCCGGTTCACAAACTAACAGGAAGTATTCTAGGTCTCTATTACTTGACAAGATACTTAATCAAAATGGTGAACTGCAAGTAATGGGAAATTCAGTATATTCCGAAGTAATGTCAATAAAACAAGCTGCTTTGACTCCTAAGTCCTAACAGCCATTTATATTCTGGAAAAGAAAATTCAAGGCTCAATAGAAACATTCGCTTGTTATGTCTCTGCCCTGCTTTGGCTGTCCATGTGAACCAAGCCTTAAGGTGGCATACTTCTATTAGAGTCTTTATCCATCGTCTCGATTGTTCTCCTTCAGGACATGTGCCAAAAAGCAGCTGGAGGACATCTTTTTTGACCTGTTATCAATCATGATCTAGTTTTTGTGGCCTGCATGTTGAAGAGCATGAATGTAAGTACATGTGGTGAGAAAATTGGGTCAATTGAGGCAATTTTAGACCCCTTTAGGCCTCCCAGGAGCAGCTTATGAAGATTGTTTGCTACTGAGTGAAGAGGTTTGTTTACAAGTGATGAAAACTTCCGGCTCGGATAGCAAAAAATCTGCGCGGTCATGATACGGAAAATTGATGGTGCCATGAAAGGCCAACTTGTCAGCTATCCGGTGATGGGTAGCGTTTAGCTAGTGAAAACTTCTATCTTGACTTAGAGACCACATTACTTTTGTGATTTAGTGTGTAAGTCAATGGGGCATTTAATGGGCGTATGCTACCCTATGAAATAAGATATCACATGTGTTTTACATCTGCATGCCATGTCCAACCTTTCATAGAAAAATACAGCTATTAATGTTCCTACCATCAATTCCTAATTTTCTTCAATATGAAAAGTGAATGACAAATAAATACCTCTCTCATGCCACAATGTGAAAACTGTCTCTGTATAAACAATAACCATTGTGTTATATCATTTTGTGTATTCAGCCTTTACAAGAAAGATAAGGCCAAATAAACGGTTTATGATTGTCAAATTAATTATCAGTCAGATATTGTTTCTACAAAGACTATAATGTATCATAACATCGCCGGCCAGGACGGTTACATCACCCTCACAATTCATCCTTATTTGAAGTCCTATGTATTCGTACCTCCTTCCTGCGGCCGCAATTCTTCAAAATTCAAAGTTTGTCAGTCTTTACAGACCAACGTTACAAAAGTCACCTGAAGGCATCCTTACCTCGATCGAGTGCAGACATCGTGTGCATATCAGAACCTGCAACTGTTGTCTCAGGGCGCGCAGTCCTACCAACATGTGGACGGGGGCTTTCCCAATCTCCAAATGGGTCAGTGAGTGAAGACGGGATACATCGATGGCTCCCTGTGGGGAATCTGCACCATGAACCAACTGTAAGTTAAATTGAGAACAGTTATTTCAATAAAACAATAACTCTCAAAAGTGTTCCTATAAAGCATAGAAATTAAGTCTTTCATGCTTTGAAAGGAACATTTACAAACCAGGTTAAATATTGCATCTTGGGTATGTACTAACACTAACACCTCAGTTAGAATAAACAATGATTAATTTTAAGTATTACTTTTTACAGTAAATTGGACAAAAAGAAATTGGTTAATTACAAACCGACATGAAAATGTATTCAAAATAAAATAAAACTGTTAGCAAACTGCATATCCACTAGAGAGCCTGTGTAGGAGAATGTGCTCTCTTCCACCCTTTTTTCTCCACACCTTTCTGTCTTTGTCCTTCTCCAGTTTATTCCCTACCCCCTTCCCTTAATCCTCTCTTTGTCCCTCCACTGTTTATCTCCTACCTCTCCTCTTCCCCTGTTGGTTTCTGTCTTTCTTCTCTCCATCCCTTGTCTACTAATCCCCTTACATCCATCTATTTGTGTTCACCATGCTCATTAACCTGTCTGTATTCTGTGCATGTTTTTGTCCCCTCTGTTACTGTTACTTGTCATTTAGCCTTTGAGAAGATCCTGCTAGGATCGAAACACATGAGAAAGTATTATCAACCGTACCGTACCTTAAGAGCTGGAATTCTGAAACAAAAGTCCCTGAGAAATTCCACCGCCTCTCGTCTGGCAGCATCCAGAATTTCATTTGAATTGTAAGTGACGAACACTTTATTCAAGGAGGAGAGATGAGACGAGAGGATGGACAACTTCTTCTCTTTCATCAAGAGATTGTTCTCTGGGGAAGATGAGAAATATACAGAACAATGATGATGAAGACGGTTGATGTCAAGCTCATCTGTCTTGACCTGAAATTCAGTGAAATAATGTTTTTCCCCTTAAAAATACCTTCTAGACAACTGTAATAAAATGGGCACACATATCTTTCAAAGGCGACACAAACCCAACCATCATCTTAGGAGTTTACAGCAGAGATCGTTGTAAATGAAAAACTCCTTCAGAACGGCCAAAATATTCTTGTGCCATATTAGACTTATCCTAGTTTAAAAGCTATCATCTTGTAAATTATTTGTGATATCATAGGGCCAATGGTGTCAGAGGCCATCTTACTACGAAAAATTATTCCCAGGGTTGTAGCATATCAATCTGAATATTTTATCCTAAGCCCTATGACTTCTTTTCTGCCTGTCTGAAGGTGACCTCTTTGCTACATTTCTATCGTCTAGGAGACATTTAACTGTTTGATGTAAGGGACAATGTACTCTGCTTTGCTACAAACACCACAGAGCTCTATATCCTTTAACATGTCTATGTTCCTCAGTGGCTGAGAGTAGATTTGTTACTGACTGCATAGCTTTATATAATTTGTAAGGTTATCACTCCATAAGGATATATATTAAGGAAATTGATCATAAAAACCAGCATTCTACTTTAAATTGGGAAAAAAGTGAAAGAGATACTCAAGAAAACAAGGACAAGAAGAAAGAAAAAGAAAGAAAAAAAAGAAGAAAACTGAAACTACTGCTTTGAATATCATCAATTTTTTAGACAAGGTCAATTTTTTGCTTGGTGGGAATTGGGCAAATTAGTAAAGGTTTATTTAATACTGTACCCTCATGATAAAATATGACCTTCAACAGAATTTCTCTTTTAAATTTGCCACTACATTGTGAGAGACAGCCTTTTGTCTTTACCAAAAAAAAAAAAACATGTCTTCAGCCATAGAAACAAAGCACTTTATACAATTTCTTACAAAAGTTTATCACATGCTGTTGTCAGCTCACACACACTAACCTCTTCCTTACAACTATTCATTGCCAATGAACATGAAAAGACAACTATTAACCTGCAATCTGTGTACAACACACAGCTTGCTGAACCGTTGTATCATTAATGTTCACTTTGTTAATAGAACCAAGCAATACATACAAGAAACATGACAACTACCGATGTGAGACACTGTGAATCACAAATCCCTTGAAAATTAAATTAATTAGTAAACGTTCATAAAGAGCTATCAACTCAACCATAAACTTCTACGGTGTAGATGTTGTAACATTAAAGTTGTTTCGGTTAAGCTTCTACTTACCCAAGTTGCCATCTTTGACAAAGTTGTACAGCTCCATCACCAGGTCCCTTCTCGTACTGGTTGTGTCATCCATCGTAGGACAGCTTGATCCAGCACCGATCTCGATGGAGAAAGGATCACCGTGGAGACATATGGATACAGTACAGTATATCTCTGAAATATAAGCAACATACAAAGAAATTACTATAAACATACAAAGACATTCACTTTATGACAGAACAATATACCGAAAGCCAGCCTAGTGAACGTGATGTCAATTGCATCTGTAAAGTTTTGTTTGTGAGGTTTCAATAACCAGACGTAAATGCATCATTATTATTAGACTTAGCAAATATATTCTTATATGGCTATGCAGATCAAGTTAGGCATACTTACTGTAGCTAGGCAACACATATTTAAATTGCATGCTACTTATACTGTACTCATATTTAACATTTAACAAAATCCAAATCACTCAACTGTATGCGTTTTTCATGTGTTGTTCCTCAGAAATGTAATGATCTCAAAATATTTATTGTTCTGTGCCTATGCAATGTACAGTTGAGCAGTAGTTGACCACAAAATGGCTACTTTGTCAAGTTCTTTCAAACCCCGAAATTGACACATTCGTTGATTAGCTAACTGTAACTTTGTAGGTATACATCCATTGACTCTGGATGCAGTTTGCTACCGTATCCTCTGAGCCTCTAAGCTCAGGTCCCAGAGAGTAGTGGTACCATGTTGAGGTAATGTTGGTTATTGTTAGGGAGTAAGATCGGCAAATGCCAAAGATATATGCAAAACTGGGGGAGGGTGTTAAATGCTCAAAAAAACACAATTTGATGAGCACATAGGCTACCTGAAATGGATTCAAACTCATGAAATATGTAACTCTGCTTCGCTGCAAAAAGTTTAGGTTGCCTGCTGTATCGTTGCTAGTAGTATTTCAATATGCGTCAATTACGAAGGTGCGTATGAAGTCTTTACTATACATGTATTGTAGACCAATTGCAATATGTTGTTTTCATTAGGCTACTTAGGCCTAGCCTAGCCCTAAATGATTAACGTTACGCACAGCAGTTTTGACAAAACTGTCTGTAAGTCTACTGTAGAACTAAGGGTAACCACTACCTGCCACTAATATTTAAGTAAGTCTCTGACTGCTATTGCTGCTCCCCGAAGCTACCAAACAGTGATACAAGTCGAGTTTGTCTCTAGCCTTCAGCACGGATTTGTTGTGCCCGATCCACTGTACAGTGTACCTACGTATAAACTGTGCTTGAACCGAACACACATGTATGCAATTGTTATGATGTAAAGATCACATGACGAGCTCTCTGCTCTCCCTCTCTCTCTGTGTGTATTTGTGGTGTTTACAAACATTTGGGTCAATGCACTTTGTACAATCACAAAACGAGCGGCCAACTCTGTTCGTACAGCATGTTAGGTATTCATATTCCACTTTCACAAACTGCATGTATTTTAACTTGCTTGACATTGGTTGGATATTTGCCGGAGACCTATGTTGTATATTTTTATTCAAAAAACGAGCATCATGTTAATATCTCCTTAAAAATCGTTAAGTTTCCCTGTATCAGTGGAGCCTCCTTGCAGTACAGGGTACCATGTATATGTATTTACCATAGAAATTAATCAAATATATGGCATTTACACAAATTGTGTTTTTTGCTATTTCATTCCCACCCTCTTTCTCAAGTTTCAGCAAATGCGATCCTGAATTATTTTGTTATCAGAGTGATATTTAACAATCTAAAATAAGAGGTTCCCTTAGTATATAGTAAATGAAAAGTATCGTGTTATTACCAAGCAATGTGTTTCATTTTGAATTTTACAATTAATCATTTATGAATTTTGCAATTTTTCCTTTCGGTCAGTTTTCGGCCCGGTAGCTACATTAGGACCTAGGTTTTTACTCATCTTCCCTCCCACGAACCTTTAGAAGGGATTCAGGGTTCTCTGACGTCATTCCATTCGTTGAAAAGAAAATCGATTTCTCAGGACGTCCCTTGAATGAAGAGATTTCAAGGGATCTGGGAACAGATTATTGTTGTCATGTAAACTTAATAAACGGTTACTGCCTCTCTGCGGCCCCAATGAACAAACTTAAATCGATAAGTGGTGATTTGACGAGACTTCAGGTTAGCGCTGTAAAACGGATTGGACATCTAGACTTAATATAACGTCTTATCAACATAACTATTATATATCAAAATGGCGGTAAGTATTAAACATTTTATTCCATAGACTTATAGGGCCTATGATCACATTTCTTTGCTGTTTAATTCTGCTTCATTGCGTATTTGTTGAAAAATGTTTGTGTAATGTCAAAAAAACTGTCACTCGCCCACCTGTTTGTCTTTGTATGTATGATCAGTATATGTATATATCAGCTAACGTGTTGTACGTGTTGTATTGTATTGTATTATTTTATTTTATTTGTTGCATGCCGGTAACGATGTGTCGGGGAGGAGGCCTGGGTGCCATGTCCGGCCCCTGAGTTTGTATTCGGCGAAGAGGGGAGGAGGTGCCATGACAAAAATGCTTGCCGATGTCCGTCTGGGGTAGTGGGCGCCCATTCCTTTAATTAATTTTTCTTTGTGGGTGGTAGGGCGGCCTAAATGCAACGTGGTACTACTTCATTTAAACTATACAATTGCGTATGGTACATGAATTCATTCTTGAGCGTGTGCTATTACATGTCAACAATTTGGGAGAAAAACCTGCAATGTAACAAACGAATCAGTTGGCTATTATAATCCTTATCGTTGAAACACGGAATCCTGTGTTACCACAAGTAGCTACAGGGGCGTATCCAGGATTTTCCAATAGGGGGGGCGCCAGGCATGAATGATCGCCGTCCTGGGGGATGGGTCTAAGGGGAGGGGTGTACAATTTTTGCTTTCAAAGAAGGGCTGAAATGCAAAATGGTGTCATATGCATGGGCGGCGATCCGTACTTCCGAGTGGGGGGGGGGGGGGAATATGACCTTGTTGACTATCTAAGCGTAGCGCCACCATGAATTGGCGCGAAGCGTACAAGAAAATTTTGGGATTAACAAACCCTCTAGATGGCCGGAACGGCACTTCCCGAGGTTTCCAAGCGGCATATACCCAACTTTAAAATAGGGATGTCATGTCCGAAATATCTCATAATCAGGATCCAAAGTACTTTTTTTTTAATTTCGGGTGTTATTTTGGGAAAATTGCCCCTGTCAATCTTGTTTCAGGCGCAACGTTAGAATGTTCGAGAGCTCTGTTATATTATTCGATGAAGAAAATGGCCTCATGCAGGCTATTATAGGCCTATACACATGCAATACACAATTACACATAGTTACATTCCTAGGTACCGATTGCTAGGGCATCCAGGTGAAACGTGTATTAAGCATTACCCTGGTTACATGAGATTCTCAGCTGTTCGAGGGAACATGTACGTGTGTAGGCCTACTATAGGGCCTATATGAATACTATGAGGGTGCATATATGTACTATATCAATATCGTGGGCGCAATAATACATTTTGTTGTTATAGGGCCAATGAAGCCAACAGTCAACTATTTTTGCTTTATAAAGACGCTTTATTTGAAAAGATCGCACTGCGTTTATGGTAGGCGAGAAATGAAGCTAAAAAAGAGCCGTACATTAACGAAGATGCATAAATGTAGGCATGAAAATATTCTTATCCATGGCATTTGGTGGGGGGGGGGGATATGGTGCATTACATCCCCTCCAACCATTTTCATGGGGGGATATATCCCCCCTCCACCCAGGATCGCCGCCCATGGCCATATGTGATCCATTTTTCGACCTTAATAATAAGCAACATTTCCAGTAAATATGGACACAAAATGCACAATTTAGTATGGCTGGCATGTCATTTAGTGTTTATAGTGATAATACAAACACAATTACCGTCTATGTTTCTAAAACTATTATGCCGCCGAACTTCGCCAGAACCTTTTTTTGGCAAACAAAAAATAAGGCATACGGGAGGGAGGGGGGGGTTGAGCGATCACCGACATTTCACATAAAGGTCGTCATCAATTTTTTTTTTTTTTTTTTGCTAAACTTTTTTTTTTGTTTGGTGACGGCCAATAGGGGGGGCGCGCGCCTGTTGCGCCCCCCTGGATACGCCCCTGTAGCTAGCTATAGCTATATATATATGCAACCACCGAACAATATATTTACCACAGGGTTTACATATATGTAGTGTGATCCTTCGCTCTATAAGTTACGTTGCCAACCTTCCGATGGACATGCAGGACCTACTTGAAAATAAACACTGACGTGTTTATAAATCGCCGCTAGTAAGTTATATTAATGGCGGTAGGTAGAAGCATTCGTTGGGTGCAAATAATGGAAGGAGTTCGATACAGTTTAATTATTTGCAATTATGTTGTGACCACGTGACCAGCAGTATACCGCTGAGTTAGGTATATATATGCACAACTAATGATAACTGTAGACGATTCAGCATATAGTATGAATGTAGCTCATGTAAAAATTATCGCCCTCAGTAAAACCGGGCCTCCTTACTTTGTCATTAGTCATTTATATCACGTTAGGGTACAGTATCTTATTGAAAATTAAAAAAATTAATATATATATTCAAACTAATTATTAAATGAAAAATCAAATTAAGAGTGCAATTTTCATCAATTTGCTCATCACATACCCTTAACTGGTTTATTCATTTGATTATTCAATGCACAGTATCAAGTTGGCGGTCAGCATAATGTAAGTACAAACTGTGACAATTCATTTCTAACGTTTTTTTAACAAGCATAGTTTCCCGAAATTTTTTTTGACTATCCTACACAGAATTTGCTTCCCGAGAGGAGGTGCGCGGGCAAAGAGAATATAATAAATGTACAGAACTCAACGCTCTCGTTCTGTTATAACAGCCTAAGTTCAAAAATCCACTGCCAAATCAGACATATATATTGATAGTTATACCAGAACTAGCAACTTTCACCCAACTTTGTTTGTATATAGGATAGGCATAACATGTCAATAATTTGTCACTACCTTGCTTTTGTTTTATGAGAGAGAGTTTCTTGGAGAATATTAGCGACGTCTATCCAAGTAAAACTATGTGTTTACAAAGTTTAAATATATAACAAAATATTTTATGTACGCGCATGTTTTTGGTATATAAGGTATAGTCATAATATGTCAATTTGTCATTACCTTGATTTTGCTTTTCAGAGAGAGCCTTGGAGAAGATTAGCGACGGCTATCCAAGTAAAACTATATGTATATAAAGTTTAAATATATAACAATATATTTTATGTACGCATTCAATCACACGTAGGCCTATTTAGGGAATAGGAGTGCCGGGGAGGGGGGGGGGTGGAGAAGAGAGTTTGCGTTGTAGTTGTACATCTAACCAGCAATGTAGTTTTCCAATTTTAATCAATGACTGTGTCTATTTCAAACTTTACCACAGATAATTCACACAGGTGCACCGGGCAACCAACAACACATTGTGGTAAGTTTCGTACGGTTAGAGACCTACATTTTGCCACATTGCTTTTATATATAAGTAAATAGAGAGTTATGTGTAAACTTTGATAAATAATATCGACAATCAGTTTATGTTTTGATATTGGAAAGTGTTCAAACGTTAATAGTCACATTAACTATATGGTTTAAGAAATGCTCATATTAATCACCGTAATTATATTTTCACAATTCATTAACACACTAATTCATAATCGTTATAATACAGGCCTTCCTATATATATAAGCCATAACCTCCTATATTTTTATATTACCAGATTCAACAACAACAACCCCAGCAGACGATACCGCAACAGACAGTAACCATGGTAACAACTTTTGCCTTTCTTTCAGTCTGTTACTTTACATCATAGCTGCTTTGAAAGGGAAAAGAACATTCATAACACGAACAAATGTTAAAACCCTTTAAAGGCCATCTGCATTAAGCCTCCATCATTGATACAGGTCAAAAACTTGCTAAATTTTCTTCACAATTTACCTCCTGACCATTAAACTATTCCCTGATGTTGAGAAGAATAAATACAGATAATAGCCTAAAGGTATCCTAACACAGGGAAAATGTCTTTCTATAGCAGCATTACAACAACTATTCTGAGTGTCATGAAAACGGATTTACTTTATTCATCTATCTATTCATCCCATTTGTCTTGATTTACCATTTTACTCTTTAATATAAATGAACGAAAAATAATGAGTCATTAAAAAATAAAAAATGAATGATAATCTTTATGAATATGAGTGTGTTTCTTTTCTTAGATAAATCCACAACAACCACAGGGTCACATGATCGTAAGTTATATTAATTCTTATATCAATATTTCTACACTAAGGCGTTTCGTCTGAATTTATCGAAGTGTAATAAATTTTATTTTTGAGGAACTTACTTTTGAGCTTTCAATAAATTGTTACAATCTTTTAGTGTCTGTGAGAGAACCTTCGAAAACTTAGAAAGAGAGTATAAAAAGTCAATTAAAACATAAATATATAAATTTTATGACCATGGCAGGACTTAGAGAAAAGAAACATGAAGCCTACATTGGAAGCACATTTCGCGATTTCAAAAGTGCTTAAGTTAAGAAAGAAAGCTACTTAAATTTTAATTAATATTCAATAATTCAGATTGACATTCAGAAATATAGATGGATTAGTATTTAGGAACTTAATAATGAAGCACTTTTTCTTGTATTCATAAGTAAATGAGTCTCTTCCCTCCCCCCCCCCCCCCTTTCTTTATTTCTCAGATCCAGCACCAAAATCCAGCACCTCAACCTCCTCCTCCGCAACATGTTGTTGTAAGTATCACAATCAAACAGTCGTCCTTGTAATCTGAGAATGGATGACTACAGACGAACACCAGGGGCGTCGTGCGAAAATAAATTGGGGGGGGGGGGCGTGAGCATGGGTGATGACTATTTAAGCGGACCGCCACCACAGGTTGGCGCGCAGCGTACAAGAAAATTTTTCGTCTGGCAGACCCCTCAGATTGCAGGAAACGGCACTTCCCAAAAATTGATAAAAATTTCCGGCAATTTTTTATTTTGGGAGATATTCTTACCTCAAGTTGGTGGCGCTATGTACATTTGACATCAAATATCAAACGCGAGCTTAGGACAAACATATTCAAAGGCAATGGCATTACTAATCCCGATATGTCGTCTTTGAGGTGTGTGGAAAATCCGCAATGACCATCAAAGAGCAATTGACTATTTAGTGTTCTTTTCGATTTCGAAAACACTTTTTTTCTTAAATTATGACAACCTTTTATGACACCTTTGACAAAATTTGGGGGGGGGGGGGGGCAATAGGCACGACGCCACTGACGAACACGGGTTTAATTATAGCCGGAAAAGGCACTCTCTTCGGGCAAACTTAACAAACTTAACAACCCAATCAGTTCTAGTATAAACGGTATTTTTTCCATTTTGGTATCTTAGCGACATCATTCATTCACGACAATCGATCTATCACCATATACTGGGACATAAACAGAAATCGAAAGGTTGGTGTGGCAGCGTGACCTCTAGGGCGGGGGAGGGGGAGGACTCAATTGTACTACTGACAAACTGCATGCAGGTATATGTTATCATTGACAAAAGTGCAGTTAACTTTAACGTTACATTACATTCATTACGTAACATTACATTACGTAATAGGTGGTATGGGGTGGTAATCCGGTCCCTTGCCGGATTTACTTTTATTGTTTGTCCCTTTTTCTTCTTTCTGTTACGAAAACTGCACAAAAATATTCCGAAATGTTAAATTTCCCTTTACTACAGGTCCATCAACAAGCCCCTGGAGCCATACCAGGACAGGTCACGATGGTGAGTAGGATATATAGGTCCAAGTGAATTGTCATACACCCCTACTGCACCTATACTGTGAATCGTCATACACCCCTACTGCACCCCCATTCATCCCTACTCAACCTCACTCCATTGTCTAGCGTGTATCAATTGAATACAGGTTAATAACATCATTACCGATACCGAATGAAAGCTTAAAGTGATATAAGTGTCACATTCGCGCCTGTTCCTCATCTTGCATACATATGTTTTACAATTGTGTAGTTTACTCCTCTCGCAAGTCACAGGGGTTATTTTAAGTCACTCAAAGAATCTTTATAAAGCTCATACGTGTTCTTTACAAATATTTCAAATACTTAGACACATCTATCTAAACAATATTATCGTATCCAAGTTGTTATTTTGGTTTTCTCTCTGCAAGGTATTTTAACAATCTTGGAGCCCTTTTTCAAATTGTGCTCCTAGCAAAGTGATTCTTTCTCTCTTTATATGCAGATCCAACAACCTCCACCACCACCAGCACCAGCAACCACAGTGGTAAGATTCCTTTTAGATGGCATTAAAATCTAGCACCGCTTCAACAACAAAAAATTCCGAGGTGGAATCATATATATATATATATATATATATTAATATATATATTAATATACATATATATATATATATGTATATATATATATATATATATATATAAATTTATATATATATACATATATATACATATATATATATACATATATGTATATATATATATCTATATATATATAAATCATATCTATATATATATAAATCATATATATTTATATATAAATCATATATATAAATCATATATATAAATCATATATAAATCATGATATATGTCTTTAACATTTTTTCACTGTCTTGATATCCTTTTTATTTTTCCTTAGGTCCACCAAGGTCAACCACATCAGGCCACTGTAGTAAGTATGCATATGTGATACTCATTGTGACATAATGATGTAAAAGAAGAGTCTAAAAAAGAAGGGGAAAAATACGACCTCAAAAACCAAGCAAACAAACAAAAAACAAACAGACAGACAACAAATAGTTGATCATTTGAACAAAATAAATACAACCATTGTTAGAGGAATTTTATAATCTTTTAAAAATAATTTAGTTATCTTACATCCTTGTTATATAGGTACAACAAGCACACCCAGCACCCTATCCAGCACCCTATCCAGCACCCCACTCAGCAACCGTGGTAAGTTTATACACGCATTGTGAACAAGGTATATTGAATCAGTTTTGTCTTGAGAAAGCGACAAATACATGGGAACATGAATTATTACTCCCCATCCCCCCACACCCATCCCAGAAGTATTATTAGTATGTAAATAGTGTAGATTGGCAACTGAAGTAGATGTAACCAGAATGTAATAGAACCATAGCCAATAAATGAACCATACGGCTAATTGTCAACGATACCCTTAATACTTCTAGTAAATTGCAATACATTTCATGGAGCAGCTTCTTCACCTATTTCAGTTTAAAATTAAAGTTAACTTTCAAAGTAACACAAATTTTGTATTTTGTTGTTAACCAATTTTCACAGTTGGTACATTATAATCAGAAAAAGTAATTTTCTAAATAATGAGAACTATTTTTTGTTAACCACAAATTCACAGGTTCAACCGTCTGCACCACCACAACAGTTTGTAAGTTCATTTACATTTGATCTAATACTCTTCATTTTCATCGTCAGTACTTGACTTTGTAGCAGTGGTGTATGCAAAGATAAAGGGGGTGAGGGAGGGGGACTGTCCCCCTCCTTCCATCGTCAGTTGAGGGAAATGGGGTTTTCTTTGTGGGGGGGGGGGTGGGATGGTTCAGATTGGGGTGGGGGATGGTAAAGTCGAGGGATTTTACCATTCAGCCAGGAAAGAATTAGACCACTGTTATGGACCTGCACCTCATATTCCACCTCAAAATAAGAGCTTATGAGTAATTTATTAGTACAACCTTGCGTTTAGAGCTAATTACAGACCTAATTTATAGTCTAGTTATGCCTAAGGATGCACCATGCCCTTCTTCATGAAATCTTTTATTCATCTATCTGTCCCTTCCATAAAATTCCCAATTTTCTTTTCATCCTTGACATCTGTATCTGCAAACGAGTTTAATTCAATTACTTAGTTTTAATATTCCATGACATAACAAGATATCTCAACCTTTTTTATATAGACACAATCAATTCAATTTTTATATTTTTGTTATCATTATTTTCTCCCTATTTATAATGATATTCTCTTATCTTTCTTATTAAAGGTACAAGAACCTCCTGTAAGTCTAATTCAACAAGCTTTACTATAAAGAGTTAAACCCCCAAGGATATACTTGGTTAAATTAGTAAGCCAGGGGGGTGTCTGATTTTGATGTAAATGATACACAGTTTCTGTTTTTTAAAGAAAAATATCTGGTATGCCAAATATTGGTTATATTTATATTTTTTTATTTTTTATTGTTTTAGTTTATTTGATTATATATATATTGCTGATTTCAAAATGTTTGACTGAGGGTCTTTACGAAATGATCTTATTCCATTCTTTTTTATCTTTGCTTTTACATAGCCTGCCCAGCCAACACAAGTAATAGTGACCCAACCAGCTGTCCAAGTAGCACCAAATCCTCCACCACAAAGGAAAAGGTAAGTTATTTCCATATGTGCAGACTATAAGACAATCAATGAGGAAAATTATTTTAATGGTGCTATTTTGCTTAAACCAAGAAATTAGGGCCGATTGCAATTTTCAAGTGAACTTCTTGTGAAATAAGTAACATTAAAAACATCTTCTTTCATCTGATTAGGTTTGACAAATTGATACAAAGTAAACTTTGATTGTATTAAGGTACATTTAGATGGTAATTATTGTTACAAGTTTATGAAAGTATGACAATAAGAAATCCCTCCTCCCCCCCAATTCCTATACCCAAATTATGCTAGACTCTTATTTGCATCTGCACTGTAACTCTCATATGCCCAAACTCAGCATTGATGTGTTAGCAGCATGATATAACTAGAGCACCAATGGTGCAGAAGCTCATACCTTTTCGAGCTTAAAAATGTAGGGCCCACAAAACTTTGTGGCCCACCAAATTTCAGGCCATTTTTCAGATTCCACCAACTTTGGGCCCATGAGGGATAACCCCCCCCCCCTTCGTTAGCAGAATCCTTGCCACACCACTGGCTATAATTCCTATTTTCCCCCTTTAAATCCTATTTTACCCACTCTCTCAAACAATACCACTGACCTACCCTATTAGACTTTCTCCCCTCTACCTGAGCAGACCTGAAGCACTCCTTGCCAAATTTTGGCTGGCTGCCTACATACCTCAGGCTCAAAGACTTCTAAGAATCGGCAAGTGCTGATTGGCTATTGGGCTCTCACGCTTACAGTTCAACAGTTAATAACAACTCCCAGTCCTGCTTTAATTCCACTAACAGCCTCTGCAGAGCTTAACCACAAATGTAAACAAACACTGCAGAGACTGGGAGACAAATTAAAGGAGCTTTGGCAAAAGGTGAAGGCTCAGATTTTTTTAAACAATGGGGATTAATTGTAATTAATTAACTTTTGACCAAAAATTATTAGGCATCACCTTATTCATACACAGTCCAACAATCATCAGTTCAACTTTGAATATGATCCATCAAAATCTTGAGGAGATTGAGATATTTGAAAATATTACAAAGAATGACCCCCGATGACCCCCTAAATGACATTTGACCTCAATTTTCCGAACACCCCTCGTAACTCTCATCCTGAGGAACGTTGTGACCAAGTTTCATTATAACTGGCCATACACTGTACGAACAGGAGCAATTTGAAAATATTGGGCCCCGGCCCGGGCCACAAAAGACCCCTAGTTGATCTTTGATCTCAAATTCATGAACACCCTGAAGGTAAAACTTCCGTAGTACTATCGTGACAAACCCTAAACATTGTACCATGGAATCTGTAGGAGAAGAAGCATTTTGCGTATTTCCACAAAATGGCCCATTACGGCCCACAGGTGACCTTTGACCCCAAATTTCGGACCATCTCTGATGGCCCTATACCCAATGGTCCTTGTGTCCAAGTTTCATGAAATTCCATCAAACACTGTGCGAGTGGGAGCGGTTTTCCCAATTGTTGACGGATAGAGTGATAGACGCCGCACTGTAACAATAGCTCACACCAGCATGCTGGTATGAGCTAAAAACACAGTGTACACTGTAAGATTCATAGATATGAGGAAAGTTTAACTGCTCCCTTTTTCAAAAATATATTCCAAAGCTGATTTCTCAGAGACAAAAGAGCCAATAGACGAGGTAGAACAGGTGCATTGATGGGCGAGGAATAGAAGTAAAAGGTTATATTTTTGGGGCGTATGTTTTATCATATTTATTCAAAATTCCTTTACCTGCTTTCTTTTGACAGGCAGTCAAGCACATGCTCCATTTTATGATCTCTCGTTTCCTCATGGTGACCAGTTATCAACCCTACTGATTTCCTAAACATGGCTGGTGATATCTTGGAGGGTCACAATCCTCCCAAGAAAAAGTGCATTCAGGAAAAAATCTAAAAAAGACTGGCAGGTTAAAACTTGAAGGCAATCCTGACAAAGTTTTCATCTCCGACAACAACCAGTTTTCCTGTCAGCATGGCACTTACTTCAAAGAAACTTCCGTGTTTGGCACGGATAAAATAAGTTTTTTTGTCAGGATGTGACCAACCTGTGTACATATATTTGCAACGTTTTTGTCCACAACAAGTGACAATAACCTTTAGGAGTTTCTGTACATTTCTATACCTGTACAATTTATGAACATGTACAGAATACTGTTATTTGCAATTTATATATATATATTTTTTTGGCACGAGGTTATACAGTTTCTTATTCTTGAGTCAGTTAAACATGTGCATTATACACAAAAGCCTTTGTGTATGTGGTTTGTTTTCTCTCTATTGTGTTTTGTGTGTGTCTGTGTTTTGCCTTTTTGGCATTGATTACATCTTTCTTTTTGTGTCTGAATTTTGTAGAGGTTCACTAAAGAATAAGACAAAGAATGACAAAACAGGAAGATGGAAATCATCAAAACATCCCTTTTCATCACCACCAATTTATTTTAAGACATTAAGCAGTAAGCATACAATACACAATTTAAATATTGTTGGTATACAAATATACAAGCACAGTTTACCTAACCTAATAAAAAATACTTTGATATTGAATCAGCTCCACACAAAAGGAAGAAACAAAGCTTGTTGTTGACGAAAACTTTTGTATTAATGTTTTGGCCTCTGTTTCTCAAGAAATCCACTTTCAAAAAGTGTTGAGGAGGTTTAAGTAGGATTGTTAGCCTTCACAACTTTGTTGACTAAACATTTATCATAAAATCCTTGGTCTACTCCGAGGAATCTACTTTCAAACATTTAATGGGATCGCAGATGGTTTTGAAGTGTTGTAAGCCTCTGGCAAGGGAAGGAGGCATCTGTGATTGTTTAAGCTAAGGCATCAATTACTTACACAGTTTATGTGTTAGGCTAGCTGATTTGCCTTTCAACATTGTCTTATACCTCTCAGAAGCGACTCAAAGAGGAATGTCCCTGCAGGAGCAGACAGTACTGTGGGAAAGAGACTTCCCGCCAAAATTTCGACTCCAACTATCAGGAGCCTCAAATTATATCAAAACTGGTTTTCCCATTTCAAATGACAAAACTTACTTTTTGCAGGTTTTTTCGTTTTCCCATTTCTTTTAATTATTGTTTTTTCTTTCAATTTGTAACATTTACCTATTTTGATGAAATATTATCAGGCCCAAGCACCTTTTAAAGAATGCTTCAGCATAGATGATTAATTACATTGTTGAACCCTGGCAAGAATGCATGAAAGAAATACCAAACCTACAAAAAAGAAAAACACAAAAAACATTCACAAATTGGATTCTTTCATGATTGAGGAAAGCAATAGGAGAAATTAAAAAGCATTTCTCCTTTCCTTATTAAGTTTTTTCTTAATTGGATCATCGCAGAAACGCAGCCGAAAATTGATTGATAAATTACCTTTCATTTATACCATGTAAAATAATCTTCCCTCTCCCAATCCTCCCCTCACCCTTCATTTGTTATTCAAATTGCCAAAATTTGGCTTACTATTTACTGAAACCACAAAAGTGCTTCCATATTTTGTGCCTACAATCTACATAAGCTTTTCAAAGCATTTCTTCTATTTATGTTTAGTTCTGTTTGATTTGATCATCAGAGAAATGCAGCCAAAATTGATTGATAAATTACCTTTCATTTATACCATGGGAACCTTAAAACAATCTTCCCTCTCCCAATCCTCCCCTCACCCATCATTTGTTATTCAAATTTTTGCCAAATCTAGTCTGCTACTCATTTGCTTAATTTAACCTTACTTGGGCCTACACTCTACAGAAGCTTTTCAAAACTAAAATCAAATCAATATCCACTTTACTGTAATGCAAGGGCCATATTCATATTCCTGTTTCCGACAACAACTTTGCAACCGATCTGGCTACCATACAAAACTAACAGCCTTTGTGGCATTGCTTGAAAACTGCACTGAACATGCACATATTATATACTTAAGCACATTACACAAATAAGGATAGAGTCACATCTTTCTTCTTATCGATTCACTCCTTCCTCTGTATCCTTGTTGCTGTTAAGCTTGATATCTGCAAGAGTCTGAGCTAGTCTGGTCCATTCATCTCCTCGGGGTTGGGCAAGGCCCTAAAACAACAAACGTGAAGGAAGGGAAAATTTAGGGTTTACATTGTACCCCACTAAAATTCCAATGTTGTGCTAAAGTATGGCGGAAATAATTTTTCCACCTATCTGCAAGTTTAAGAATAGGTTTTCACATACTGAGCCTACCACCGTGTATAGATTATGTGTTAAATCCAGACAAATACAAGGGTTGATCTTTACAAACACTTTCCACATCATCTAGGGTAACCTAGGTAAAATACTTTGCATACTAAACCACACTTTTTTTTATTTGACACAATAGTATCAATTTGAATCATGTAGAAAGCAATTAAACTTCTTATTTTCCTGACCAAAGGCAACTAATTTATCGTTGAGAGGGGCGCAATAGTTCAATTTACCTCTCCAACATCATATATCCACAATTATCATTGACAGGGGCACAATAGTTCAACTTACCTCTCCAACAACGTATATCCACAATTATCATTGAGAGGGGCGCAATAGTTCAACTTACCTCTCCAACATCGTATATCCACACTCGTCCTTCGTCGTCACCCACCGCTATCTGTTGTCCGCTGTGGTTCCAACGGAGTCTGTTCATAGCTGTCTGTCCATCTAGCGTGGCACTGGTGGTGGGCACCTGCAAACGATACCAAACAAAATTAGATCACGTTTCTTCTCAACAAACCATTTACATGATATCCATTTTCAAAATTCAAAAAAATCATAAAAAAATATCCCTAACAGTTAAAGTTGCAAGATAATTTAATATAACCGGGGAGAGAGGAGATCACCACTTGCTTAGAAATTAAGTACTTAAAATGGAATCTCAACGAGAGTTTTCCCTCAAAGAATAACAGCAAATCAAGACTAAAAAGTTTGAGAGATCTGTTTTCTGTTAGTAGCATGGCTAATGTCAGAAACTACATTTTCATGGCCTGTGGTAGATACATCACACAAATTCCATAGGTAGAGGGACTGAATCCCTACCAAGTTTACTTTATACTGCCAATTTTAATCACAAAAGGATTTAATTATTGGCATTCAGAACGACCCTATAAATCCACCTTTTATTCGAATGAGGTACGGTAATGAACCGCCTTCCCCTCATGAATAAAGGACCGAGACCCCTACTGGGCAAGTTTTAGGATTTCCTTTGGGATTATGACCGTCCATTTAGAATAGACTCCTGCCTCACCTCTGTTTCTTCGTTGAGATTCCAGAGGTCCAACCTTCCCATTCCATCGACCGTAGCAAACAGCGCCGGGTGAACCGGTGACCATTGAACATCATAAACATAATCACTGTTGTCTTCAAAGGAATGAATAGCACTGGAGTGCTGTGAGAGAGAATGACAGATGACCCGATTCATAGACAATTTCATTAACGAAGAGCGCCCTCTATTATAAATCAGCATACCAGAATGAAAATCTGACAACTAGAAGAAGTTATCTATTGATTGTCCAGCTTAATTTTATCATATATGTCCATTTAAGCCATTACTTTGGGGACATTGGTATATGTTATCAATCATCTCTAGAATGCTTTTAAAGGATGATTTAGAGAGAAATGAGAAAGGAAATTAACAAGGGTGGATATAATAAATGAGATTAATATAAATATTTATTACAAATTTGTTTGTTTCATATTTAAAGTAACAATTGGTGAAGATTAATAAATTCTTACTTTATTGAATTAACATAACCCTGTTTGTATGTTGCATTTTGCAAGTATTGGACAACCCCCCACCCTCCCCCTCCCTGAAGTGATGATGACTTGTTGCTGTACCTTTCCCATGTAGATAGTTCAACTCTAGATGAGTTCCCATAGGGATCCATAGTGGCCCAGAGACACCTTCCCCACATGTAATATATTTGGTTGACCTGTGCCATGGTAACTGCTTACACTATCTATAGTAGTTTCATTTTATAAGTGTTTTGGGAGGTGCCATTTCTTACTCCCCAGAATCTTAAAAAGAGAAACTGTCTGATTGGTGTCATAAGTACCTATTTAGCCAGGCATCATTCTTTCAATGTCTAAACTTGGGAATACAGATAGCAGCACACAAATATCGCCTCCCACAAGTTTTAAAAAAAAACAGCCAGATTTATAGATATTTGTAAAACTAACATCCAATGAAATGAAGAAAACAGACCTTTAGACTCCAGAGCTTGATGGTCCAGTCAAAAGAAGAGGAAAGGAAGAGATGTGAAAAGTCCAGCCGACCCTGGACCTGATGGCAGTCAATACCTGTGACCGGGCCCTGGTGGGCTTCAAAAGCCTCGTTAATACCAGCTTTGCTGCAAGGAGAGAAACGAATAAGACGTTAATGATGTGATGCAGTAAATAGGACAGAAAATAAACATAAAAAGTTTTCTTCAAATTGACGTCCTTTTCATCTATGTCCATTCCCATTTTGATATATACTGTTTTGAGAGTAGGAAGGAAGGGGGGGGGGGGGGGTTAGGTGGTATGTGTTTTATCACTTTGAAAATTTGAAAACAGAAAATGACTAGATCAACAAACTCTCTCAAAACAAAATATTCTTCTTCCATAGTTTTTGGTAGCTAGGGTTTTCCAAAAATAACGTTTAACAATTACAGAAAGTGTAGTATGCATTAAAATAATCAATCTCGCTGATT